>NW_016909852.1:76928-155068 GCF_001483705.2 Eufriesea mexicana
AAGCAGAATGTACAAGGGCAGAGTAGAGCGCAGAAATGCACCGCAATGCAGTGAATAGCACAAAGCCCGTAAATATTCTAACCTGGCCTGACCTTAGCTAACCTAACCAAGCGTAGCATATCTCAGCGCAACGTGTCGTGACCACTCCTCCTGGCCTCCACAGATCCAGGCAGGATGTAATGGAGCACAGTGGACCGCAGGAATACAACGAATAACAGTGCACAGCACGAAAGTCGTAGAAATACTAACCGAGCCTTCCTATCCTAACCCAACGAAACCTAACCCTACTAAACCAAACGTGTCGAGACCAATATCACTAGCCACCCCGGAGCCCAGCAGAGCCTATTAGAGCACATTGGAGCGCAGAGATACGCGGGAAGCAGTGTATGGCACAAAAGTCAAAGTAGCATATCCTAACCTAGCCATACGTAGCACACCCAAACGCAGCATAACCCAACCTAGCACGCCGGGACCGCTGTTTATGGCCTCCAAAGGGACAAGCAGAATTTACTAGCGCACAGTATAGCGCAGGTACCCACCGCAATGGGGTGAATAGCGCACAAGCGGAAGATACCCTGCCATAACGTGTCCTAACCTAACCAAGCCGAACGTAGCTTATCTCAAAATAACATGCAGCGAGCACTGCTACTGGCCTTCCCATAGCCAAGCCGAATATGGTAGAGCACGGCGGATCACAGAAATACACCGAAAAACAGTGTAAAGCACGAAAGTCGAAGCTATCGCAACCAAACTTACCCTAACCTAACATAACCAAACTTGACGTATCTCAACCAAACGAGCAGCGGCCTCTATTGCTTGCCTCCGCAGAGTCGTGCAGGGTATAGTAGAGTAACATAGAGCGCAGACATCCAACGTACAGTGATGTAGAGCACAAAAGTCGAGGATAAATTAACCTAACCTGGCATAACCAAACCTAACCGAATGTAGCATAACCCAACGTAACGTGCCGCGACCGCTGTTGACGGCCTTCGTAGAGCCAAGCAGAGCACATTAGAGCACATTAGAGCGCAGATATCCGTCGAAGAGCAGTGTATCGCACTTAGGTCGTAGTGGCCTGTCCTAACCTGCCCTAAAATGACACGAACGAGCGTACCATAGCCCAACGCAACGTGCCGCGACCACAGCAACAGGCCTCCCCAGAGCAAAGCAAAATGTAGTAGATCGCTTTAGCTAACAGGATTCCGCCGAAAAGCATTGTAAAGCACAAAAGTCAACGCAGCATCCCCAAACCAATCCCAACGTGACTTACCTAAACGTATCCCAGCTAAACCTACCATGACGAGACCACTACTGCTGTCCTCCACGGAGACAAGCAGAATGCACCGGAGCACAGTAGTGCCCAGAAACACACGTCATTTCGTGGGTAGCACAAAAGTCGAATGTATCCTAACATAACATGACCTAACCTGTCGCAACCAAGCGAAGCGTAGCACGACGCAAAGTGCAGTGACCACAGCACCAGGCCTACCCAGAGCCAGGCAGAATGTAATAGAGCAAAGTAGATCACAGAAACACACGAAACATCAGTGTATAGAACGAAAGTCGAAGCTACCCTAAGCAAACTTGGCCTAATCTGACCTAACCGAATGTTACGTAACTCAGACTGAGGTGCCACGATCGCTATTGCTTGCGTCCCGGGAGTCGGACAGAGTGTAGTAGAGCAATTTAGAGCGCAGAAATCTACCAATTAGCAGCGTATGGCATAAAGGTCAGAGAAATCAAAACAGAACCTTTTTAACCTAACCTAACGAAACATAACCTAACTCGCCCTAACGCGCCGAGACCACACTTTCTGGCTACACCAGGGTGAAGCAGAGCATATTGAGCCCATTCGAGCGCAGAAATCCACGGAATAGCAGTGTACAGCACAAAAGTCAAAGATATCCTAACCTAACCTGACCTAACGTGACCAAGCCAAATTTAGCCTAACTCAGCGGAACATGCCGATACCGCTATTGCTCGCCTTCCAAGAGCCAAGCAAAATATACAAGAGCACAGTAGAATGTAGAAGCCCACCGCATTGCTGTGCAATGCACAATAGCCGAGGGCACCATAACCTTACCTGACCAAACCTAATCAAGCCATACGTGGAAAAGCTCAAGATAACCTGCCGACACCACTATTGCTGGCCTCCCCAGAGCCAGGCAGAAAATATTAGGAGCGCCGTAGAGCGCACATATTGGAGGACAGAAGTTTAAAGCACAGGCGCCTGGACTATCCTATCCCAACCTCTCACAACGGAATATAACCAAACGTGGAATAGCTCAACCTAACGTGCCGAGAACACTATTGCTAACCAACTCAGGGACAAGCAGAATATACTACAGCATACCTGTGGGCAGAAATTCATCGCAATGCAAGGAATAGCACAAAGGTCGAAGATACCCTTACATAACCTGATCAAACCAAACGAAACAAAACGTAGCATAACTGAACATAATATTCCGCGACGACTGCTGCTGGCGTACCCAGAGCCAACCAGAATAGAGTAGAGCAGAGTAGATCGTAGGAATCCACCGAATAACAGTGTATAGCACGAAAGTCATATCTATCATAACCAAACATAGCCCAACCTAACATAGCGAAACATAACCTAACGCAAAATAACGTGCCACGAACACCCTTGCCCGCCTTCCCAGTGTCGGGCATAGTACATTGGAGCTATGTAGAGCGCAGAAATCCACCGAATAGCAGTGTATGGCACAAAAGTCATAGAAATCCCAACCATGACTTCCTAACATACCGTAACGAAACGCCACATAACTCAATCAAACCTGATGATACCATGTTTACTCGCCACCCCAGAGTCAAGCAGAGCATATTGGATGGAAGGTGGATGCATATATCCACCGAACAGCTGTGAATGGCACGAATGTCTGTGATATTCTCTCCTAACGTAACCAAACTTGTCATACGCAAACGAAGCCTAACTAAGCATAACGCGCCGAGACCACCATTGCCGGTCTGCACAGCGCCAAGCCGAGGATATTAGGAACCAGTAGAGCGCAGGAGTAGGAGTATAGCAGTGTATAGCTCTGATGTCTATATTAACCTGTTCTAACCTCACCAAACGAAACATAACCAAAGGCGGCCTAGCTCAGCCTAACGTGCCTAGAACACTACTGCCGACATCGACAGAGACAAGCAGATTGTTCTAGTGCGCAGTGGAGCGCAGACATCCGCCGTAGTTCAGTGAATAGGACAAAGTTCGTGCATATCCTCACATAACCTGACCTAATGTAACCTAATCGAACGTAGCGTAACTCAACATGACGTTCCGCGACCACTGCTTCTGGCCTCACCAGAGCCAAGCAGAATGTAGTAGAGGAGAGAAGATCACAAAAATACACCGAATAACAGTGTGTAGCACAAAGGACGAGGATAACATAACCTACCCTGGCATAACATAACCCAACCGAACATTGCATGGCAGAGAATAACGTGCCGCGAACGATATTGATGGCTTTCTTAGAGACAGGCGGAGTATATTAAAACACATTTGAGCGCAGAGACCCACCGAATGGTAGTGTAGAGCCCAGGAGCTAGAGATATCCTAACCGAACCTGACATAACCTATCCTAACCAAACGTAGTCTAACACAAAATTCCGTGCCGCGACCTCTATTGATGGCCTTCGTAGAGCCAGGCAGAGCATATCGGAGCACATTATAGCGCAGCTATCCTCCGTATAACAGTGTATTGCACACTGGTCAAAGTAGTCTATCCTAAACTAGCCATACGTAACACATACCAACGGAGCCTAAATACCTGTCACGACGGTACCGGTATTGCTGCCCCCCACGGAGACAAACAGAATATGCCACAGCACAGTATAGCGCAGAAATGCTCCGCTTTACAATGAATAGCACAAAAACCGTAGATACCTCAGCACAAGGTGGCCTAGCTTCACCTAACTGAAAGTAGCATATCTCAACACGTAGTGCAGGAACCACAGCTCCTTGCCTCCTCATATCCAAGCAGAATGTAGTAGAGCAGAGTAGATCACGGAGATACACCAGATAACAGTCGACAGCGCGAAAGGCAAAGCTATCATAACCAAACGTAGCCTAACCAAACCTTACCATACATAACGTAACACATGCTAACGTGCCGCGACTGCTATTGCTCGCTTCCCCAGTGTCGAGCAGTGTGTACTAGCGCAATGTAGAGCGCAGAAATCAACCGAATAGCAGTGTATGCTACAAAAGTCGTGGATGCCATACCCTGACCTATCCCTTCCAAACGTAGTATGTCTCAAAATAACGTGCTGCGACCACTGTACCTTTCCTCCCCATAGCTTAGCAGAATGTAGCAGAGCACAGTATTTCACAGAAATCCACCGAAAAGCTTGGTTCAGCGCGAAAGCCGAGGCTACACTAACCAAATTTCGCGTAACACAACGAAACCAAACGTAACATGGTACAAGCTGACGTGCCACGGCCACTATTGCTCGCCACCCCAGAGTCGAGCAGAATCTAGTAGAGCAATGTAGAGCGCAGAAATCCACCAAATGGCAGTTCATAGCTCAAAGGTCAGAGAAGTCCCAACCGAGCATTCCTAATCTAACCTAATGTAACGTATCATTACTGAACCTTACACGCCGAGACCACTATTATTGGCTACCGCAGAGCCAGGCGGAGCATATTTTAGCGAATTAGAACGCAGAAACTCACCGAGAAGCGGTGTGCAGCACAAAAGACAAAGTGCCCTATCCTAACATAGCCGAACGCAGCGTAAACTAACGTAGCCAAACCCAACAAAACATTACGAGGCTGCTATTGCTGGCCTCCACAAAGACAAGCAGAATATAGTAGAGCGCAGTCGAGCGCAGAAATCCAACGGACAACCGTGCATAGCACGAAAGTAAAAGTAGTAATTGCCGAACGTAGCCCAACCTAAACTAGCCAAGGGTAACCTAGCCCAATATACCGTGCCGAGACCAGTGCTGCTGGCATGCCCATGGCTTAGCGCAGAGTACAGCGCACAAATGCTCCGTAAAGAAGTGTATATCGCAAAAGTCTAAGTTAACCTGACTGAGCTTCACCTATCCTGACCCAGCGAAACGTAACCTAACACAACAAACTTGCCGGGACTACTATTACTGGCAGCCCAGACCCAAGCAGAACATATTAGAGCACAGTAGGGCGCAGAAGTCCACCGAATAGCAGTGCATGACACAAAAGTCTGTGCTACACTGTCCTGACCTAACCAAACGGAGCATAAGCAAACGTTGCTATACTCATCCTAACATGCCGAGACCACTACTTCTGGTCAACTCGGAGCCAAGGAAAATATGCTAGGGCGCCGTGGAGCGCAGGAATACGCGGATGGCAGTGTATAGAATAAAGGTCTAGGCTATCCTATCCTAACCTCACCAGATGTAAAATGTCCAAGCGTAGCATAACTGAACCTAACATGCTGAGAACATTGTTGCTGGCCTCCCCAGGTCCAAGCAGGAAATGCTATAGCACAGCGGAGGGCAGAAATGTACCGCATTGCTGTGAAAAGCACAAAAGTCGACGGTATCATAGCATAATCTGACGTAACCAAACATAACCATGCGTTGCATAGCTCAATGGAACCTGCCGTGAACACTGGTCCTTGCCTCCAAGATCCTAGCAGAGCATTTTAGATGAAAGCAGAGCGCGGAGGACCATAGAATGGCAGTGTATTGCACGAAAATCAAAGACATCCTAAGTTAAACCAAACAAACCTAACCTTACCAGATGTCAAATGACACAACCTAACGCGAAGCCGCCATCATTCCTGGCATTCCCAGATCAAGGCAGAGTATATTAGATCGCAGTTGAGCGTAGAAGTCCACAGAATAGCACTGTATGGCACAAAAGTCAGAGCTGTCCTATCCTAACCTAACCAAACCTAGAATAAGCGGACGTTATGAAGCCCAACCTGACGTGCCACGACCGCTATTCCTGGCATTGGATGTGCTAAGCATAGTGCAGCAGAGCAATGTAGGATGCAGGAATCCTCTGAATAGCAGTGTATGACGCAAGAGTCGAAGACATCCTAACCAAACGTGCCCAAACCTGACGCGACCAAGCACAATACCGCGACCTATCGTGCCGATAGCACTCTTCCTGGCATCCACAGTGACAATCAGAGAGTGATGGCGCTCAGGAGAGCGCAGAAGTCCATTAAGTGGCAACATGCACCACAAAAGTCAATGTTACCTCAACCAAACTCTACGTAACCTAGCATAACCAAACGTAACCTAACTCAAGCTTACGTGCCACAACCACAATTTCAGCGCTCGCAAGAGTCGAGCCGAGTAGGGTAGTGCAAAGTGCAGCGCAGACATACCCTAAATGGCAGTATATAGTGCAAAAGTTATGCCATCCCTTCCTAACATAACAAATTGTGACACAACCGAACGTAACCTAACTCAACCTAATGTGCAGAGACCGCCATTGCTGGCCTCTCCAGAGCCAAATAGAATTTGGTAGAGCACAGCAGAGCTCAGAAAGCCTCCTAAGAGCAGCGTATAGCACAAATTTCAAGTATATCCTAACCTTACCCGACCAAACCTAACCTAACCAAACGTAGACTAACTAAATCTAACGAGACGAGACCATTATTTCTGGCGTCCCCAGTACCAAGCAGAGAGCACCAGAATACAGTAGAGAGCAGAAATCCACAGGATAGGTATGTATACCACGTAAGTCAAAGCAATGCAAACCCAACCAAAGCTATCATATCCGAACCATACGTAGCATGGATCAGCCTAACGTGCCGACACCACAATTGCTGGCCTTCCCAGTGTCAAGCGTAACATATCGGAGCACTGTAGGGCGTAGGTGTCCCCCGAATGGCAGCGTACAGCACAAAAGTCAGATCTACCTTGTCCTAACCTAACCAAACGCAATAAAGCCAAACGTAACGTAACCTAACCTATCGTGCCGAGACCACATTTACGGCACTTCCCAGAGCCTAAAAGAACATATCAGAACACAGTGGAGCGCAGAAGTTCACTCAATTGCTGTGTTTAGCACAAAAGTCATAGCTATCCAGGCCTAACCTAGCTAAACAAAGCATAACCAAACGTAACCTATCCCGTTCTAACGCGCCAAGACCACTATTGCTGACTTCCACAGAGCCAACCAGAATATACTCGAGCACAGTAGAGCGCAGGAGTCCCCCGCACTGCAGTGTAATGCACAAAAGTCAAAGATATCCGAACCCAACCTGACGTAACCTAACACAACCAAACGTAGCCGAACTATTCGTAACGTGCCGATACCACTATTGCTGTACCTCCCAGAGCAGTGCTGAACATATTAGGGCAGAGTATAGTGCAGAAATCCGCCGAATAGCAGTGTATATCACAATTGTCATAGCTATCCTGTCCTAACCTATCCAAACGGAATATAACCAAGCGCAACATAATCCGACTTAAAGTGCCTAGACCACTATTGCTGGGAGCCCAAGTGTCAAACGGAACAACCCGGAGCGCACTACAGGACAGAAATGCAACGAATAGCATTGGATATCGCAAAAGTCATATCTACCCTGCCCTAACGTAACCAAACGTAACATAACCAAACGTAACCTAACTCAACCGGACGTGCCGGGTGCACTGCTACTGGCGTCCCCAGAGATATGCAAAGCATGATAAAGAGCAGTAGGGCACAGAAGTCCATATGATATCTGTCATGAGCGCGAAAGTCAAAGATATCCTAACCAAACCCAACCTAACCTAAGCTAACCGATCTTAATCTAAACAAACCTAACGTGCAGCGACCACCATTGCTGGCCTCACGAGGGTCGAGCAGAGTATAGTACAGCAAAGTAGAGCGCAGGAATCCACGGTACAGCAGCGTATAGCGCACAAGTCAAAGCTGCCACGGCATAACCTAACCAAAACATAGTATAACCAAACATAACCTCACTCCACCTAACCGCCCTACACCATATTGCTGACCACCCAGAGCCAAGCAGAGTATACTACAGCACATTGGATCACAGACATCTGCTGCATTTCAGTGTATAGCGCAAGGGTTAAAGGTATCCTAACCTAACCTCACCTAACCTAACCCAAACGAACTTTGCCTAACGCAGTTTCACGAGGGAAGGTCACTATTACTGTCCTTCCCAGAGCCAAGCTGAACATATCAGATCACAGTAGAGCCCAGAAATCCACCGCATATCAGTGTACATCGCAAAAGTCGAAGGTAACTGAACCTAATACAAACAAACCTAACCTAACGAATTGTAACCTGACTCCACATAACGGGACGCGACATCTTGTTCTGAGTTTCCCAGGACAAAGCAGAGCACGTAAGATCTCT
This sequence comes from Eufriesea mexicana, assembly GCF_001483705.2. NCBI lineage: Eukaryota > Metazoa > Arthropoda > Insecta > Hymenoptera > Apidae > Eufriesea > Eufriesea mexicana. The sequence goes on from NW_016909852.1 coordinate 85,255, forward strand.
GTGCACGGCAGAAATCCACCGAATAGCATTGTATAGCACAAAAAGTCAAAGCTGTCCTAGCATAATCCAGCCAAACATAGCACATCAAGATAACCTTACTCCACTTAACCTACATACACCACTGTTGCTGTGCTCCCCAGATCTAAGCAGAATATACTAGACTACAGTAGATCACAGAAGTCCGCGGCATTGCATTGTAAAGCACAAGCGTCGAAGGTATCCTGACATAGCCTGACATAACCTGACCAAAAAGGCGTAGCCTAAATCAGCTTAAGGTGCCGAGGCAACCATTGCTTCTTTCCCAGAGCCAAACTGAAGCTATCAGACCTCAGTGGCGCGCAGATGTGAGCCGAATAGCAGTGTATAGCATAAAATTCAAAGCTACACTCACCTATCCCAGCCAATAGTACCATTATCAAGCGTAACCTATCTCAACCTAACGTGCAGCGACCACTATTGCTGGCCTCCCCTGAGCTGAGCAGAGTGTAGCAGAACACAGTAGAGCACTGACATCCTCCGAATAAAGGTACGGCAAGAAAGTCAATGGCATCCAAGCCTAACCCAAACAAACATAACTTAACCGAACGTTACCAAACTCAACGGAACGTGACTAGACCACATTGCAGGCATCCCCAGAGCCAGACAAAGCATACTATAGGACAGCATAGCGCACTGGTCGACCAAATAGTGGTATATAGCACAAAAGCCAAAGCTATCCTCTCCTAGCCTAACAAAACGTAACATAACCAAACGTAGCCTAACGCAAGCTAAAGTGCCGAGACCACCATTTAATGCCATACGTGGTCTAACTAAAACGTACGTCCCGAGAACCATATCACTGGTATCCCCAGAGCCAAACAGAAAAACCTAGAGTAGTGTAGGGCGCATGAAGCCACCAATATCAGCGAATAGCACAGGCGTCAAGGCTACACTTACACTAAATTACCTAACCTGACTTAGCCGTGCGAAGAATAGATAATCCTAATGTGCAGAGAACAATACTGCCGGCACCCACAGAGCTAAGCAGTGCGAATTACAGAACAGTAGAGCGCAGAAGTCCACAGAATAACCGTGCATAGCACAAAAGGCAGGGCTGTCCTCTCTTACACTAACCAAACGTAACATAAGTAAACGTAACGTAACTGAACTTAACGTGCCGACACAACAATTACTGACATCCTCAGATTCGGACAGGGTATAGTAGAGCACAGTAGGAAACAGAAATCCTCCGAATGACAGTGTATACCACGAAACTCAAGGCTATCCATTCATAAGCCTAACTAACGTAACCTAAGCCGACGTAGTCCAACTCAGCCTTACGCGACGAGACCACAATTACCGTCCACTCCAGTGTCGAGCAGAGCATGGCAGAGCAATGTTGGGCGTCGAAATCAACCGAGGAACATTGAGTAACGCAAAAGCCAAAGATAACCTGACTAAGCCTAACCTAACCTAACTAAGCCGAAGGTAACCTAACACAACCTAACGTGCCTCGACTACTATTGCTGGCCTCCCCAGGGCCGAGCGGAGTATAGTAGAGCAATGTAGAGCGCAGAAATCCACCTAATAAATGTCCTTGCCAGTAAAGTCAATGCTACCCAAACTTAACCTGAACAAACATAAACTAACACAGCCTAACGTGCCGAGACCAGTACTTCTGGCCTCCGCAGAGCCAAGCAGAGTATACTTGAGAACGCTTGAGCGTAGAAATCGACCGCATTACAGTGAATAGTACAAAAGTCAAATACATCCAGACTAAACCTAACCTTACCTAACCGAACTAAACATAGAGTAACGGAACCTAATGCGCCGCGTCCACTATTTAAGGCCTGCCCAGTACAAAAGAGAGCATGCTTGATCGGAACAGTGGGCGAAAATCCACCGAATGGCAGCGTCTAGCACAAAAGTCAAGGCTATCCTAGCCTGACATAACCAAGCATAACAAAACCAAACGTACCCTAACTCAACCTAACTTCCCTATACCACTATTGCTGACATCCCAAGTGCCAAACGGAACAGGCTAGAGCACAGCAGAACGCAGAGAACCGCCGCATTGCTTCTTAAAGCACGAAAGGTATAGATATTCTAATCTAGCATGACCAAACCTAATGCAAATAAACGTAGCCTAACTCAGCGTTACGTGCCGATACCACGATTTCTGAACCTCCCAGAGCCAAGCTGAACGTGTTAGAGCAAAGGAGGGCGCAGGAATCCGACTAATAGCAGCGCAAAGCAAGAAAGTCAATGCAGTTCTGCACTACCGTATTCTAACCTAACCTGACCACACGTAGCATAACTCAATCCTTCGTGCCACGACGACGGCAGACCTCCACAGAGTCGGGCACAGTACAGTAGAGCAATACAGGACGCGGAAAGCAGGGGTATAGCAGTGTACAGCACAAAAGTCAAAGGTACTGTGTCCTAACCTATCCAAACTTAATATAATCAAGTGTATCGTAACTTTACCTAACGTGCCGATACCACAATTGCTGGAATCCCCAGAGCCAAGCAGAATATACTAGTGCACAGTAGAGCGCAGAGAGCCACCAAATAGCAGTGTATAGCACAAAAGGCGAATATATCACAGCCTAACGCGTCCCAACGTGACATATCCAAACGTACACTAACTAAGCTTAACGAGCCGAGACCACTATTTTTGGCATTCCCTGTACCAAGCAGAACACACTGCATCACAGTAGGGTGCAGGAGTTCGCCGGATATAAATGCATAGCGCAACAGTCAAAGCTAGCCCCTCTTAACCTAACCAATCGTAACGTAACCGAACATAGCGTAACTCAACCTAACGTGACGCAACCACTACTGCTCTCCTCCCAAGTGTCAGGCAGAAAATACTAGATGAGTGTAGAGAGCAGATGTCCATGGAATCGCAGTGTATGACGGAAAAGTCATAGCTATCCAAGCCTAAGCCAAGCAAGTACAACCCAACCAAACGTAACATATCTCTACCTAACGCGCCGCAACCACCGTTTGTGGCCAGACCAGAGCAAGGCAGAGCATTTTCGAGGAGAGTAAGAAGCAGACGTCCATAGAATGGTAGCGTATTGCAGAAAAGTCAAAGCCATTCTAACCTGACCCAAACAAGCCTGACATACCCAAACGTAACCTAACTTAACCTCACGTGTCGACGCCACTATTTCCTTCTTTCCCAGAGCCAAGACAAAGATACCAGATCACAGTGAAGCGCAGATGTCTTCCGAACAGCAGTATATAGCACAAAGTCAGAGCTAGCATCTCCTAAGCCAACCAACCATAACGTAACCAAACGTAACCTAACACAGCCTAACGTGATGCGGATGGCATTGCTGGCCTCCGCAGAGCCATGCAGAATATGTTAGAGGAGAGTAGAGCGCATGAATTCATACAACCTCTGTGTACAGCAGTAAAGTCAAACCTACCCAGTCATAACACAAACAAATGCAACCTATCCACACGAAGCATAACCCAATATAACGAGGCGCGGCCACCTATGCTGGGCACTACTGGGCTACGCACAGTACAGCGGAGCGCAGGAGAGCGCAGAATCCCACCGTACTATAGTGTATACCACGAAGTTCAAGGCTATTCAAGCCTAACCCAAGCAAACATGTCCTACGAAACGTAGCCTAACCAAACCTAACGTAACAGGACCACTGTTGATGGCAACCCCAGTGTCGAACTGGGCATGGCAGAGCAATGTAGGGCGTAGAAATCCCCCGAACAACAGTGTGTAGCCCAAAAGGCAAAAAAACGTGACCATACCTGATCTAACCAAACCAAACATAACAGAAAACAATCTAACGTACCGAGACCAGAACTGCTGACTTCCCCAGAGCCAAGCAGAATATACTGGAGCACAGTATACTCCAGATTTAAGTGCGTTGCAGTTTAAGGCGCAAGGTCAAGATGTCGCGACAAGTATTACTGGCATCCACAGTGTCAAGCGGAGCATATTAGACGAGAGTAGAGCGCAGAAGTTCATAAAGTCGCAGTGTGCAGCGAAAAGTCGAAGCTATCCGAAACTAACCCACACTATCGTAACCTGCCAAAACGTAATCTAACGCTACCTGATGAGCCGCGGCCACTGTTTCTGGCCTCCCCAGTGCAAGGCAGTGCACGTTAGATCAAACAGAGCTCAGAGGACCGCCGAATAGCAGTGTATAGCACAAAATTCATAGCTTCCCTAGCCTAACCTAGCCATACACAACATAATCGAACGTATCATAACGCGGAATAACGCACCTAGACCACTATTGCTGACTTCAGCGGTGCCAACCAGAATATGCAAGGGCACAGCAGAACGCAGAAATCCGCTGCATTGCAGTGTAAAGCACAAGAGTCAATGACATCATGATGTATCCTAACCAAATATAACCTAACCAAACTTAGCCTAACCCAAACTAACCGAACGCAACCTGACTGAGCATGACGTGCCGAAACCGCGGTTTCTGTCATTCCCAGAGGCAAGCAGGACATACTAGAGCACAGTAGAGCGCAGAAATCCACCAAATAGCAGTGTACAGCACAAAAGTTGAAGCAACCCAGGCCAAACCTATCCTAACCCAACCTATCCGAAAGTTACCTCACGCAATATAACGGGACGATACCTCGGTTGCTGGCATTCCCAGAGCCGAGCAGGACGTACTAGAGCACAGTAGAGCGCAGAAGTCTTCCGAATAGCTGTGTACAGCACAGTAGTTAAAGCTACCCTGACAAAACTTAGACTATCCCATACTAACCGAATGCAACATGACGCAGCATAACGTGCCGATACCACTATTGCTTGCCCCGCTTGAGCGAAGCTGAAGACAATAGAGCACTGTAGGCAGCAGAAATCCACACAATAGCATTCTATAGCACTACAGTCAAAGCTACCCTCTCCTGACATAACGAATGGTAACATAAACAAACGTAATATAACTCAGCCGAACCTGCCGCGGCCACTATTGCTGGCTTCCACAGAGCCAAGGAGAACGCACTAGTGGAGAGTAAAAGGCAGAAATCCATATAAGAGCTGCGTATACCAGGAAAGTCGAAGCTACCGAAGCCTACGCCAAACAAACAGAACATAAACAAACATAGCATATTTTAGCCTAACGTGCCGAGACAGTTACAGCTACCCTCCCCGGAGCAAACCAGGACATAGTAGAGCACAATAGAGCGCCCAAATCAAACGAATGGCAGTGTATTGCACAAAAGTTGAAGATACCCTAGCTAAATATCACTTAACCCAAACCAACCAAGCGTAGCATATCTCAACGCGACGTGATGCGACCACTGTCCTCTGCAGAGCCAAGCTGAACGTAGTGGAGCAGAATAGTTCACAGAAATCCTCCGATTGAGGGTGTATATCACGAAAGACGAAATTACCCTAGCCTAACCTAACCTACCCTAACCTAACCAAACGTAACCTAACTCACGCTCACGTGCCACGACCACTATTGCCCTCCTCCCCAGAGCCGTCCAGAGTATGCTAGAGCAATGTAGGGCGGAGAAATCCACCAAACAGCAGTGTATAGCACAAAAGTCGGAGAAATCCTAACCGAACCCTCCTAACCTAACCTAACGAAACGTAACCTAACTCAACATAACGTGCCGAGACCACTATTATTGGCTTCTCCAGAGCCAAGCAGAACATATTAGAGCGCAGTAGATCGGTGAAATGGACTGAATAGCGGTGAATGGCGCAAAAGTCTCAGCTATTCGATCCTAACATAACCAAAATTGCCATATGCAAATGTAGCCTAACTCAACCTAACGCGCCGTGACATCTATTGCTGGCCTCCCCAGAGCCAAGCATGAAATATTATAGCGCAGTAGAGTGCAGACATCGGAGGAAAGCAGTTTATAGCACAGACGCCAGCACTATCCTATCCTTACATCGCATAAAGGAGCACAACCATACGTGGAATAGCTGAACTTAACGTGCCGAGACCATAATTGCTGACCTCCACAGAGACAAGCAGTATACATTAGAGCACCGCTGTAGGCAGAAATCCACAGCATTTCTGTGTACGGCACAAAAGTCGAAGATATCCTAACATATCCTGAGCCAACCTAACCTAAACGAATGCAACGTAACTCAAACTAACGTGCCGAGATCACTATCTCTGGCTTCCCCAGAGCAAAGCAGAACATAGTAGTGCACTGCACGACACAGGAAGCCTCGGAATACCAGTGTGGAGTACGGAAGGCAAAGGTAACCTTACCAAACTTAACCTAGCATAACCTAACATAACGTAACATAACTCAGCCTGACGTACAAGCACCACTATTGCTTGCCTCCCCAGGGTCGAGCAGAGTATAGTAGAAAAATGTGGAGCGCAGAAATCCACCGAATAGCAGTTTATAGCACATAAGTCAAAGGAATCCTAACCGAGCCTACGTAAACGTATATAACGAAACGCACATAACTCAACCTAACCTGCCGTGACCAATATTACTGGCTGCCGCAGAGCCAAGCGGAGCACATTATGGTACATTAGAGCGCAAAAATCCACGGAATAACATTGTATAACACGAAAGACGATGTAGCCTATCCTAACCTAGCCAAACGTGACAAACGCAAACGTAGTCTAACAGAACATAACACTACGCGACCACTATTGCTGGCGTCGACAGGGACATGCAGAATGTGCTACAGCGCATTAGAGCGCACAAGTCCACCGCATTGCAGTGAAAGGCACAAAAGCCGTATATACCGTAACAAAACCAGACCTAATCGAACCTAACCAATCACAGCATATCCCAAAATTACGTACAGCGGCAACTACTACTGTCCTCCCAGAGCAATGCAGAATGTAGCAGAGCACAGCAGATCACAGAAACCCTCGGTACTGCAGTGTAAAACACAAAAATAGAAGCGGTTTCTCCGAACCTGTCCATACATAACATATACAAACGTTACCAAAATGAACCTAACATGCCTAGGCAGCTATTGTTGGCTTCCACAGGGACGGGCAGAGTGTACAAGAGCACAGTATTGCGTATGTATCCACCGCCTTGCAGTCAAGAGTATAGAAGTCGAAGATACCATAGCGTAACCTGACCTAACCGAAGCTAACCAAGCGTAGAGTAATTCAACAGAGCGAGCCGCGACCTCTGCTGCCGGGCTCCCCAGTGCCATGCAGAATTCAGGAGAGCACAGTAGATCACAGGAAACCGCCGGATCATATTCTATAGCACGAAAGTCAGAGCTACCCTGGACGAGGTTAGCCTAACCGAACATATCCTATCCCTACCGAACGTAATATATCTCAACCTAACCAGCCACGGCCACTGTCGCTGTAGACCCGATAGTCGAGCAGTGTATAGTAGAACAATGCAGAGCGCAGTAATCCACCAAATGGCGGTGTATAGCATGAAAGTCAAAGAAACCCTGACCGAACCTTCGTAACCCAACGTAAGGCGACGTAACCCAACACAACCTAGCGTGCCGAGGCCACTATTACTCGCCATCCCACAGCCAAACAGAGCATATTAGAGCACATTAGAGCGCAGAAATCCGCGGCAAGCCGTTTGTAGCACAAAATGCAAGGAAGCCTATCCTAACCTAGCCAAACGAAACATGACGAAACGTAACCTAACGCAACCTGACGTGACGAGACCGCATTTGCTGTCCACCACAAAGAAAAGCAAATTGTACTAGAGCACAGTAGTGCGATGAAACACACCGCATTACAGTGTGTAGCACAGAAGTCGAAGGCAACCTAACCATACCTGACCAAACCTAACCTAGCCCACCGTAGCGTGTCTCATCATAAAGTGCAGCGACCACTGCTGCTGTCCTCGCCATAGCCAAGTAGAACGTTGTAGAGCACAGCAGGTCACAGAAATGCACCGAAAAAGTGTGCATATCACGAAAGACAGTGCTATCCTCGCAAAACCTAACCTAACCTAACCTAACGAAGCGTAACCTGACTCAACATGAGGTGCCGCGACAGCTATTGCTCGCCTCGCCAGGGCCGAGCGGAGTACAGTAGAGCAACGTAGTGCGCAGAATTCCACCGAATAGCTGCGTATGATGCAAAAGTCGAGGATACCCTAACATAACTTGACCTAATCTAACCTAAGCAAAGTAGCATAACTGTGCATAAAGCCGCGTCCACGGCTGCTGGTATCCCTAGAGCCACGTAGAATACCGTAGACCGCAGTAGATCGCATAAAGCCGCCGATTAACAAAGTAAACCACGATAGTCGAAGCTATACCAACCAACCTTAGCGAATCCTATCCTATCAAGCACAAACAAGTTGAAAGCAACGTGCCCCGACCACTGTCACTGGCCTCCGAATGGTCGAGCAAAGTATAGTAGAGCAATGTAGAGCGCTATTGCGGGCCTGCAAGGGGACAAGCAGAATGTACTAGAGCACAGAGGAGCGCAGAAATCCACCGCATTTCAGTGAGTAGCATGAAAGCCGTAGATACCCATGCTTAACATGACCTAACCTAACCTAACCAAACGTTGCATGACTCAAGGTAACGTGCCGCGACCACTGCTCCCGGCCTCCACAAAGCATAGCAGAATATAGTGTATTGCGGTAGAGCACATAAATCCGCCGAATAACGGTGTCTAGCACGAAAGTCAAGGCTATCCCAACCAAACTTAGCCTATCATAAGCTAACCAAACGTAACCTAAAAAAACAAACGTTCCGCGAGCGCTATTGCTCGCCTCGCCAGAGTCGAGCAGATTATAGTAGAGCAATGAAGAACGCAGGATTCCACCGAATAGCAGTATACAGTGCAATAGTCAAAGTTAACCTAGCAAGGCGTAATAGAACCAAGCGCAACGTAGTCCAACCTGAAGTGCCTTGACCACTATTGCTGGCCATCCCAGTTCCAAGCGGTACATATCGGAGCACGGCAGAGTGCAGGAATCCAGCGTATAGCAGTGTGTACCACGAAAGCCAAAGTAATTAAAACCCAACCAAAGCAAACATAACCTCAGAAAACGTATCGTACCTTAGCCTAACCTGACGAGGCCGCAATTGCTGGACTCCGCAGAGCGAAGCAGAGCATACTAGCGCCTATAGAGCCTCAAAAATCGACCGTATAGCATTGTGTAGCACAAAAGTCGAAGCTATCCTGTCCTAACCTAACAAAACGCAACGTATGCAAACGTAACCCTACTGAACCCATGCTGACACGGCCACTACTGCTGGCATCCAAAGAGTCGGAAAGAGAATAGTAGAGAAATGTAGAGCGCATTAATCCACCGCATTGAAGTGTACAGCAAAAAAGTCAATGATGTACGAACTTAACCTTACTTAACCTTACATAGCCTAACGCAGCCTAGCATATAATAATGTGACGAGACCACTATTGCTGGTATGCCCAGAGACAAACACAATAAACTGGAGCACAGTAGAGCGCAGAGAGCCACCAGATAGAAGCGTAGAGCACAAGAGTCAAATACATCACAACCTAACGCGGCCTAACATAACCTAACCAAACGTAGATTAACAGGACTTACCGAGCCGAGACCTCTATTCTTGGCTTCCCCAGTGGCAAGCCGAACATATTAGACGAGATTAGAGAGCAGAAATCGACAGAACCGCAGTGTATAGCGGAAAACTCGAAGCTACTCACGCCTAACTCTCTCCAACAAAGCCCAACCAAACGTAGCCTATCCCAACCTAAATTGGCGGGACCGCTATCACTGAGCCCCCAGAGTGAGGCAGGGCATACCAGAGCACAGTAGAGCGCAGAAGTCCACCGTATTTCAGTGTGCAGCACAAAAGTCAAAGATATCATATCCTAACGCAAACAAACCAAACCTAACCAAACGTAACCTAACCATGCATAACGCGCAGCGGCTATTGTTTCTGGCCTCCCCTGAGCAAAACGGAGCATATTAGAATACAGTAGAGCATATAAATCCACCGAATAACAGTGTATAACGCAAAAGCCAAAGCAGCCCTAGCCTAACGTAGCCAAACATTGCTTAACCAAACGTAACCTAACTACACCTAACCCCCCTACAACACTATTGCTGATATCCCTAGAGCCAAGTAGAAAATTATAGAGCACAGTAGATCACAGGAATCCGCAACGTTGCAGTCTAAAGCACAAAGGTGGAGATAACCTAACACTACCTGGCGCAACCTAAACAACCCAAACTTAGCCTAACAGAGCATAAGGTGCCCAGACCACTATCGCGGTATTTCCCAACGCCAAACTGAACATATTAGAGGTGTGTAGAGACCAGAAATGCATAGTATCGGAGTGTATTCCAGTAAAGCCAATCCTATCGAAACCTAGCCCAAGCAAATATAACCTAACCAAGCGAAGCCTAACTCAACGGAACGAACCGCGAACACTATTGCTTGTCGCCCCAGGGCCAAGCAGAATGCACAGGAGCATAGTAGACGGAAGACGCCCACAGAATAACGGCGTATGCCTCGAAAGTCAAAGCTATCCTAAACCTAACGCGAACAAACGCAACCTAACAAAAACGTAGCATACCTACCTAACGCGCCGCGGACACAGCTTCTGGTCTCCACGGAGCGCAGCAGAGCATACGGAGCACAGTAGAGCACAGAAGGCCACCGAAAAGCAGTGTATAACACATAAGTCATAGCTATCCTCTCCTAACATGACCAAACGTAACCTAACCATAAGCAGCCTAACACAACATAACGTGCGGTGTCTACAACAACGTCTTCACAGAGTCGAGCAGAGCATATTAGAGGACAGCAGATCGGAGAAATCCGTAGAATCGCTGTGTATAACCAAAAAGTGATAGCTATACATTCCCTACCTAAGTTAAAGAAACTTAACCGTACGTATCCTAACCCAACGTAACTTACCGCGACCACTTTGGCTGGCCCGCCAGGGCCAGGCAGAATGAAGTAGAGCCCTGTGGAGCGTAGAAGCGAAACCAATAGCAGTTTATTGCACCAAAGTCAAATAGAACCTTACCGAGCTTAGCATAACCTAACCTAATCAAACGACACATGTGCCGCGACCACTATTGCTGAACTCCCCAGGGCCAAGCAGAAAATATTGGAACCCAGTAGAGCGCAGAAATACGCGTACAGCAGTGTAGAGCGCAAAGAACTAATCTACCCTACCCTGACCTTACCGGACGAAACATAACCAAACGTAGCATAACTCACACTAACGTGTCGAGACCACTCTCGCTGGCCTCCACTGCACCGAGCAGAATATGCTACAGCACAGCAGAGCGCAGAAGTACACCGCATCTCATGGCAAAGCACAAAAGGGAAAGATGCCCTAACCTAACCTGACCTAACCTTACCTGCACAAACGTAGCGTAACTCAAGCTAACGTGCCGAGGTCACTATCGCTAGCCACACAGGAGACATGCAGAAATTACTAGAACACAGTAGGGCGCAGACATTCGCCGACAGCAGTGCGTAGAACAAGGGACATGGTAGCGCCTACTAACCTAGCCAAACGTAACATACCCAAACGTAAGCTAACTCTACTTAACATGTCGCGACCACTACTGCTGGGCCCCACAAATACAAGCAGAACGCACAAGTGCAATGCGGTCCGCAGAAATCCACCGCATCGCAGTGAATAACACAAAAGCCGTAGATAACCTAACCTAACCAAACCTAGCCTAACCTAACAAAAAACATCATTGCTCAAAAATCAGGTGCAGCACCAATGCTCCTGGACACCCCGGAGCAAAACCGAATGTAGTAGAGCACAGAAGATCACGGAAATCCACTGGAGAACAGTGTACAACACGAAAGACAAAGCTAACCTTACCAAATATTGCCTAACTTGACATAAGCAATCGTAACATAACTAAACCCAACGCGCCACGGCCACCATAGCTCGCCTCCACATAGTTGAGCGGAGTGTAGTAGGGAAATGTAGAGCGCAGGAATCCACCGAATAGCAGCGTATCGCGCAATGTTCGAAGATATCCTAACCCAACGGGACCTAAAATAACCTAACCGATCGTACCATTGCTGAACATAACGTGCCGCAACCACTGCTCCTGGCCTTCACAGAGACGAGCAGAATGCACTAGTACAGAGTAGAGCGCAGAAATCCACCGCAAAGAAGTCTATACAACAAAAGTCGGTGATATCCTAACCTAACCTGATCTAACTTAACCTAAAAGAACGTAGCATGGCCTAACCTAACGAGCCAGGACCACTATTGCTGGCCACCCCAGAGGCAAGCAGGGTATACTTGGGCAGACTGAAGCTCAGACGTCCACCTATTAGCAGTGCATAGCACAAAATTCAACGCTATATTATCCCAACATATCCAAACTTAAAATAACCAAACGTAACAGATCTCCAACTAACGTACCCCGGACACAATTGCTGGCCGCCCCAGGGCCAAGAAGAAAATCCTAGGGTACAGCGGAGAGTAGAAATCCAACGCATTGCAGTGTGTAGCCCAATAGTCAAACACCCTGACATAACTTTCTCTAAACAAACATATCCAAACGTAGTGTAACACAGCACAATGTGACGAGACCAACATTGCTGACATACTAGGGCCAAGCAGAGCGTACTGAAGCACATTAGTGGGCAGAAAATCCACCGCAGTGCAGTGAATAGCACAAAAGCCGTAGATATCCTAACCCAACATACCCTAACCTAACATAACGTAACGTGTCATAGCTAAAAACAACGTGCCGCGACCACGACTACTGGCATCCGCAGAGGAATGCAGAATGTAGTAGAGCACAGTGGATCACGGCAATTCACCGTTTAACGGTGCATAGCACAATAGTCGAAGATATCCTAACATAACCTCTCCCAATCCTAACCTAAAAGAACGTAGCACAGCTCAACATAACGTGCAGCGACCACTACTCCCGGCCTCCCCAGAGCCAAGCATAATGTAGAAGGGCACCGTATATCAGAGAAATCCTCCGAAGAACAGTGTATAATAAGGAAGACGAAGCTATCCTAACCAAACCTAGCCTAACCTAACCCATCCAAACGTAACCTAACACAACCAGACGTGGCGTGACAGCTATTGCAGACCTCCACAGGACCAAGCCGAGTACAGTAGAGCACGGCCGATCGCAGGATAACTCCGAACAGCAGTGTACAGCACGAAAGTCAGAGGTAACCATACCGAGCTTAACATAGCATAACCTAACCAAACTAACATAACAAAACCTAACGTGCCGAGACCACTATTGCTGGCCACCACAGAACCAAGCAGAGCCCATTGGGACTCTGTAGAGCGCACAAATCTGCGGACAGGAGTGTATAGCACAAAAGTCTATACTGCCACATCCTAACATCACCAAACGTAACACAACCAAACGTAGCCTAACTCAACCTAACCAGCCGAGACCTCTATTTCTGGCCTCCCCGGCGCCAAAGAGTATATACTATTGCACAGAAGGGCGAAGAAATGCACCGCATTGCAATGTATAGTACACGAGACTAAGATATCCTAACCCAACCATCCGAACCTAACGTAACGAAACGTTACCTAACTCAACCTAACGTGCCGAGACCACTATCACTGGCCACACCAGTGCCAAGCAGAGCATGTTATAGCACACTAGATCGCAAAAAGCCGGGGAATAGTACCGCATAGCACTTAAGCCTATGTAGCCTATCTCAACCTATCCAACGAAACACACCCAAACGTAACATAACTCAACCTACCATGACGGCACCACTATTACTGGCCGCCACAGGTGCAAGCAGAATGTACTAGAGCACAGTAGTGCGCCAAAACACACCGTATTTCAGTGAAAAGCACCAAATCCGTAGATATCGTAACTTAACCTGACCACACATAACCAAACAGAATGTAGCATAGCTCAAGGCAACGCGCCGCGGCCTCTGCTACTGGTCTCCCCGGAGCCAAGCAGAACGTACTAGAGCACGGAGAACCACAGAAATCCAAAAAAATAAAAGTGTATAGCACGAAAGACAAAGACGCACTGGCCAAACTTAACCTAACCTAACAAACCAAACGTAACAAAACTCAACCTAATGTGACGCGACCGCTATTGCTCGCCTCGCATGAGTCGAGCAGACCATAGTAGAGTAATGTAGATCGCAGGAGTCCACCAAATAGAAGTGCATGTTGCAAAAGTTGCGTATATCCTGATCCAAACTGACCTTATATAACCCAACAAAACGTAGCATAACTGAATATAAGGTGCCACGATCACGGCTGCTATCATCCCCAGAGCAAAGCTGAGTACAGTAGAACACTGTAGATCACAGAAAGCCACCGAATACTTGTCAATGGCACAAAAGTCTAGGCTACTCTGTCGTAAGTTAACCAGACTTGTGATATGCAAACGTAGGATATCTAAACCTAAAGCGCTGAGACCACTATTGCTGGCCTCCGCAGAGCCAAGCAGAATATACGCAATCACAGCGGAGCGCAGAAGTCCACCGCATTGCTGTGTATAGCACAAAAGTCAAACATATCCTGACATAACCTGGCTTCACCTAACTTAACCTAACATAGCGTAACACAACACGGCGTGCCACGACCACTGTTGCGGGCATCCCCAGAGCCGAGCAGAATATACTAGAGCCCAGTAGAGCACAGAAATCCGCCTCACTGAAATGCAAAGCTCTACACTGCTCCACGCTGCTCTGCTCGACTCTCGGGGGGCTGGTATAGTGATCGCTGCACGGTAGTTTGGGATAGATTACGTTTCGATGTATCAGGTTACGTTGAGTTGGGTTAGGATAGCTGCGGCTTTTGTGCTACGCACTTTTAATTCATGGACTTCTGCACTCAACTGTGCGCTATCGCAATCTGCTTGTCTCTGCGGACGCCAGGAATAGTGCTCTCGGCACGTTAGTTTGTGTCATGTTACGTTTGGCTGCGTTACTTTTGGATAGGTTAGAAAATGATAGCTCTGACTTTTGTGCCTTACGCTGCTATTCGACGGATTCCTGCGATCTACGTTGCTCTACTATAATCTGCACTGCTCTGGAGATATGAGTAATATTAGTCGTGGCACATTAGTTTGAGTCAGTTCACGCTTGGTTGTGTTATCTTACGTAAGGTGTGGTCAGGATGTCGTTGACGTTTGCGCTACACACTGCTATCCTGGGGGTTCCTGCGCCCTGGTGTTCTCTAATATGTTTCGCTAGGCTCCGGGGAGTCCAGCAGTAGTGGTCTCGGCACGTTAGGTACAGCTCGGCTTCATATGGTTATGTTAGGTTAGGTCATGTAATGTACAGATATCCTTGATTTTGTGCTGTACACGGCAATGCGGAGGATATCTGCGCTCCAGTCTGCTCTAGTACATTCTGCTTTAGTCTGGGGACGTCAGCAATAGCGGTAGCGGCACGTAGGATTCCGTCGTGTTACGCTTGGTTAGGCTACATTTGGCTCGACTTGGTTAGGATAGCTTTGACTTTAGTGCTGTACACTGTTATTCGGTAGATTTCTGCGCTCTACCTTGCTCTAGAATACTCTGCTTGGAACGGGGAGGACGGCGATAGCAGCCTCGGCAAGATATGTTGTGTTAGGCCACGTGTGGCTGGCTTAGGTTAGGCCACGTTAGGTTAAAATACCTTTGGCTTTTGTACTGTGCCGTGCAGTGTGGCGGGTTCCTGCGCTCTATTGTGCTCAAGCATATTCTAGTTGGCTATGAAGATGCCAGGATTAGTGGTCTCAGCACGTTAAGTTTTGTTAGGTTACGTTCGCCTATGCTACGCCCTGTTATACTATGATGGGCCAGCTTTCACTTTTGAGCCGTACAGTGCTATTCCATTAATAACGCGCGGTACTCGCCTGTAATATGTTCTACTTCGGCCTTGTGGGAGTAGTAATATTCCCTTCGGTACGTTAGGTGGAGCTATGTTACGTTGGGTTGCGTTCCGTTTAGTTATGTTGTGACATGATAGCTTTGAATTTTGTGCTATGAACTTCTATTCTGTATTTCTGCGCTCTACTTTGCTCTACTGTTCCCTGATCGACCCTGCGGTGCCCAGCGATAGCGGTCGCAGGACGTTAGGTAAAGTTAGGTTACGCTTGGTTAGATTAGTTTGGATTATGTTTGGTCACAACATCTTTGACTTTTGCACAATACAGCGAAAATAGGTTTGCTTCTGCGCTCTAGTGTTCTTTCATATATTTTGTTTAGCTCTGGGGAGTCCAGCAATTGTGGCCTCGGCACGTAAGATTTAGCTATACTTCGTTCGATTAGGTTAGGTTAGGTCATGTAATGTTTGGATATCCTTGACTTGTGTGCTATACAATGCAATGCGACGATGTCTACACCCTGCTGTGCTGTAGTATACCCTTCTTGGCCGAGGGGAGGACAGCAATAGTGGTCCCGGCGCGTTAGGTTTGGTTATGTTTCGTATGGCAGTGACACGTTTGGATAGGTTAGGATAGGGTATCACTGAATTTCGTCCTATACACTGCGGTTATATGTACTTCTGAGCTCAACAACTCCCCTAATATGAGCTGCTTTGGTCTAGGGAGGGCAGCAATATTCTTCTCGGCATGCTGGGTTGGGCTATATAACGTTTGGTCACGTTAACTCTGGCTATGATTGGAAATGACATTTCCGACTCTAGTGCTGCACTCTGCAGTTCGGTGGATTTGGGCGCACTACATCGCTCTACTCTTCTCTGCTCGACTCTGGTGATGCCAGCAACTGTGGTCGTGGCGCGTTATGTCTAGTGAGGTTACGTTGGCTTAGGTCAGGTTAGATCAGGTTTCGTTAGGGTGGTTTTGACTTTGTGCTATACACTGCTATTCGGCAGATTTCTGCGCTCCACTGTGCCCTAGTATGTTCTGCTTGGCTTTAGGGAGGACAGCAATGGTGTTCTCAGCACGTCAGGTTGAGTTAGGTAAGGTATGCCTGTGCCACGTTTGGTTATGTTGGGTTGGGATTGCTTTGACTTTTCGGCTACACAGTGCGGTTCTATGAACTTCTGCGCCCTACTCCCCTGTAATAGCTTCTCCTCGGCTATGGTGAAGCCTGCAATAATGTTCGCAGGACGTTAGGTAAACTCTGTTACGTAAGGCTATGCTACGTTCGGTTAGGATAGGATATAGCAGCTTTGACCTTTGACCGATACACTGCGCTTATGAGGGTTTCTGCGCTCTACAACCACTCCAATATGTGCTGCTTGGGTCTAAGAGAGCAGCAACATTGGTCTAGCCACGTTAGTTTGAGGTAGTTTACTATCGGTTATTTAACGTTTGGATAGGTTAGGGTAGGATAGCTTTGACTTTTGCGCTGTGCACTGCTATTCGGTGGATTTCTGCGCTCTACTTTGCTCTACAATACCCCGCTCAACCTCGGGGAGGACAGCAATCGTGGCTGCGGGGCGTTACGTTGAATTAGGTTACGCTTGGCTAGGTTTGGTTTGGCTACGTTTGGTTACGACATCTTTGACATTTACGCTATACACTGCATTTCGGTGGTTTCCGGCGATATAATGTTCTCTAATATGTTTTGTTTGGCTCTGGGGTGTCCAGCAATATTGGCCTCACCACGTTGGGTTTAGTTATACTTCGTTTGTTTAGGTTATGATAGGTCACGTAATGTTCGGATATCCATGACTTTTATGCTATACAATGCAAAGCGGCGGATTTCTGCACTCCAGTCTGCTCTAGAATATGCTCCTTGCCTCTGGGTAGTATAGCAATGGTTGTATCGGCATGGCAGGTTATGTTATGTTGCGTATGGCCGTGTTACGTTTGATTAGGTTAGGGTAGGCTAGCTTTGAATTATGTCCTATGCACTGATGTTATATGTACTTCTGAGCTATACAACTCCCCTAATATTTGCTGCTTTGGTCTAGGGAGGGCAGCAATATTGGTCTCGGCACGTTGGGTTGAGCTATGTTACGTTTGGTTACGTCACCTTTGGCCACGTTCGGAACTGATAGTTTTAACTCTTGCGCTATACACTGCTGTTCGGTGGATTTCTGCGCCCTACCATACTCTACTCTACGCTGCTCGACCCTGGGGGGCCCGCAATAGTGGTCGCGGCATGTTAGGTGCAGTTATGTTGAGTTCCGTTAGGCTAGCTATGGTTAAGTTTGGTTAGGTTGGCTTCGACTATCGCGCTGTACACTGTTTTGCGGTGGGTTTCTGAGATCTACTGAGCTGTACTATATTCTACTTGTCTCTGTGGTGGCCAGAAGCAATGATGGCGGCACGTTACTCTGTGCTATGTTACATTTCGTTAGGATAGGTTGGTTTAAGTGCGGTCAGGATAGCATCTATTTTCGTGTTATACACTGCTTTTCCGTGGGCTTCTGCGCTCCACTGCGCTCTACAATATTCTGCTTCGCCCCGTGGAGGCCGAGCAACAGTGGTTGCGTCATGTTGTGCAGTATTAGGCTATATTTGGATAGGTTATTTTGGGTCAGGTTTTGGTTAGTCTGTCTTTGACTTTTACGCTATACAACGAAGTTCGGGGGATTTCGGCACTCTACTGTACTCCAGCATATACCGCTGGGCTCCAGGGAGGCAAGCAATAGTGACCTTGACACGTTAGGTTAAGTTAGGTTGCGAACGGTTATGTTACATTTGGACCTGTTAGTAGACGGTAGCTTTGTCTTTTGTGCTATACACTGCAATGCGACGGATAACTGCTTTCTACTGTGCTCTAATATACCCTGCTTCGCTCTGGGGAGCCGGCAATAGTGGTCTAGGCACGATAGGTTTAGATAAGCATCGTTTGCTTTGTTACGTTAGGTCAGGTTAGGTTTGCGTGGAACTGACTTTTCTGTTGTACACTGCGGTTTCATGGATTTCTGCACTATACTCTCCAGCAATAAGTTCTGCTCGGCTCTGGGGATGGCAGGAATGGAGGCCTCTTCTTGTTTGTTTTAGTTAATCTGCGTTTCGTTTGGTCAGGTTTGGTCTGGTTAGGCTAGGGTATCTTCGACTTTTGTGCTCTGCATTGCTATTTGGTCGCTTCCTGCGCTCTACGGTGCTCAACTATACTCTGCTCGAATCTGTGGAGGCCTGCAGTGGTGGTCGCGACACGACAGGCTTCGTTATGCTACGTATGGAAGTGTCATGATTGGTTAGGTTAGGACAGGATAGCTGCAACTTTTGCGCTATACTGCTGTTCGGTGGATTTCTGTGCTCTTCGTTTCTCTATTCTCTGCTCGACTCTGGGGGGGCCATCAGCTGTGGTCGCTGCATGTTATGTAGAGTACTGCTACGTTTGGTCATTTCACCATTGGTTAGGTTAGGGCATTATGGCTTTGACTTTTGTGCTAATTACTGCTAATCGGTAGATTTCTGCGCTCGACGGTGCTCTAGTATTTTCTGCTTGCATCTAGGGAGGCCAGAAAGCGTGGTCTCGGCGAGTAAGTTTGAGTTATGTTACTTTCGGTTACGCTGCGATTGGTTATGTTAGGATGGGTTAACATTGAATTTTATGTGATACGCTGCGATCCTATGGACTTCTGCGCATTAGACTCCTCTCATATGTTCTTCTTGGCCCTGCGGAGGATAGCAATGCCGGTCTCGGCACGTTAGGTTTATATACGTTACGCTAGGCTACGGTTACGTTTGGATATGTTAGGATAGGGTTTCTTTGTCTTTTGTGTTGTACACTGCTATCCGGTGGATAGTTGGGTACAACTTTGCTCTAATATTTTCTGCTTGGCTCTGGGGAGGCCAGCAATAGTTGTCTCTGCGCGAAAGGTTGAGTTATGTTACGTTCGGTTTGGTTACGTCTGGTTAAGTTCGGTAAGGATAGATTCGACTTTCGTGATACACACTGTTATTCGGCGGCTGTCTGCGCTCTGTTGTGCTCTGCTTTAATCTGATTGGCCCACGAAAGGTCGGCATTAGTCTTCTCGGCGCTATAGGTTGATTAATAACACGTTTTGTTAGGTTAGGTTAGGTATAGTTCGGTTGGGATAGCCGTGGCTTTGTTGCTGTACGTTGCCATTCCGAGGATTTCTGCGCCCTACACTGCTCTACTATATTCTGCTTGACCATGTGGAGGTCACCAAAGGCGGCCGCGGTACGTTATGCTGAGATAGACTGCGTTCGGTGAGGCTACGTTTGTATGGGTTATGTTAGGTTTGCTTCGACGTTTCCGCTGTGCACTGCGAATATATGGACTTTCGTCGCTCGACTCACCTCTCATATAATCTGCTTGGCTCTTGGGAGGTTAACGATAGCAGTCCCGGCAAGTTGGGTAGCGATATGTTACGCTTGGCTTTGCAACGATTGGTAATGTTAGGTTCGGGAAGCTTCCACTTTTGTGCCATATACTGCTATTCGGCGGATCTCTGCGTTCTACTATGCTCTAATGCTTTCTACTTTGCTCTGGGAAGGCCAGAAATAGCGGTCCCGGCACGTTAGGTTGAGTTAGGTTACGTTTGGTTCGATTAGGGTAGGTCTGGTTATGTCACGATATCATCGACTTTTGAGATATACACTGCCATGCGGTCAATTTCTGTGCTCTACTGTGCTCTAGTACATTCTGCTCTTCTCTGGGGAGGCGAGTAATAGTGTCCGCGGCACGATAGCCTTGACTACGTTACGCTTGGCTCGGTTAGGGTAGGGTAACTTTGACTTTTGCGATATGAACTGCGATTCTATGGACTTTTGCGCTTTCCTCTCCTCTCATACGATCTGTTTGGCTCTGGGGAGGGTAGCAATAGTGGTCTCGGCAAGTTAGTCTGAGATATATTGCGCTAGGCTAAAGTACATATGGTTAGGTAAGCATAGAATAGCATTCACTTTTGTGCTATATACTGCTATTCGGCGGATATCTGCTTTCTACATTGCCCTTATGCTCTCTGCTTGGCTACGTGAAAGCCAACAATAGTTCTCTCGGCACGATAGGTTGAGGTCGGTTATGTTTCGTTAGGTGAGGTTAGGTTATGTTAGTTTGGGAAAGGCTTGACTTTCGTGTTATACACTAATATTCCGTGGATTTCTGAGTTCTACTCTACTGTACAACATTCTGCATGGCCATGGGCAGGCCAGCAATATTGGTCGCGCAAGCTATGTTGAGATGGGCTACGTTTGGGTAGGTTACTTATGTTTGTGTTAGGTTTGGGTATCTGTGACGTTTCTGCTGTACACTGCTATTCGGTGTATTCCTGCTCTCTAGTATGCACTAATAATTTGAGCTTGGCTCTGTGGAGGCCAGCGACAGTGGGCTTGGCACTTTGAGCTGTGACATGTTACGTTCGGTTATGTGACAATTCGTTACGTTAGGATAGGATAGCTTCGGCTTCTGTTCTATACGCTGCTATTCGGTGTACGCCTGCGTCCTGATGTGCCCTAACATATTATGCCTGGGCCTGTGGGGGCCAGAAGCAGTGGCCTCGGCACGATATGTTGAGTTAGGTTACGTTTCGTTGTTTTACGTAAAGTTAAAGTTATGTTAGGATACCTTCGACTTTTGTGCTGTACACCGCAATGAGGAGGACTTCTGCTCTATACTGTGTTCCAGTATGTTCTGTTTGGCTCTGGGATGGCCAGCAAGCGTTTCCTCGGCACAAAAGTTTGAGCTCGGTTACATTCGGCTATGTTACGTTTTGTTTGGTTAGGACAGGCTAGCTTTGAGCCTTATGCCACACACTGCGATTCTTTGGACTTCTGAGGGCGACTCTCCTCTACTACATACCTCTCGAATATAGGGAGGTCAGCGATAGTAGTTTGCATATGTTAGGTTGAGTTATGATACGCTCTTTTATGTTAAGGTTGGACTTATTAGGATACGATAGCTTTGACTTTTGCGCTATACACTGCTATTCGGTGGACTTTTGCGCACTAATGTGCTCTGGTATATTCTGCTTGGCTTTGGGGTATCCATCAATGGTGGTCTCCGCACGTTCGGTTGAGCTATGATACGTTCGGTCATGTTACGATTGGGGCGGTTACAACATGATAGTTCAGACTTTTGTGATATACACTGCTATCCGCGGATTTCCGCCCTTTACTGTGCTCTAATATTCTCCCCTTGGCGCTGGAGAAGCCAGGAAATGTGATCTCTGCGCGTTACGGCGAGTTAGGTTACGTTTCGTTGGATCAGTTTTGGTTAAGTATTGTTAGGGTTCCTTTGACCTTCGTGCTATGCACTGTTATTCGGAGTATTCCTACACTCGACTGTGCTCTGCTATATTCTGCTTGGCCCTGGTCTGGCCAACAAAAGTGGTCGCAGCACATTATGTTGAGTTGGGCTACGTTTAACTACGTTAATTTGTAATATGTTTGGTTAGTGTGGCTTCGACTTTCGTGCTGTACGCTAATTTTCGGCGTGTTCCAGTTATCTACTCTGCTCTACTACATTCAGCTTGTCTCTGAGGTTGCCAGGAGCAGTGATTGCGGCACGTCATGTTGAGTTATACTACGATAGGTATGGTTAGGTTAGGTCAGGTTAGGTTAGGGTACCTGCGGCCTTTGTGCTACTCACTGCAATGCGGTGGGCTTCTGCGCCCTACTGTGCTCTAGTACATCATGCTTGTCTCTCTGGAGTCCAGCAGTAGTAGTCACGGCAAACTACGTTGTGTTACGCTACGCTTGGTTAGGCTAGGTTAGGACAGGTTATGTTCGGGTATCTTCGACTTTTGTCCTATTCATTGCAGTGCGGTGGATTTCTGCGCACTAATGCGCTGTAGTGCCCTCTGCTTGTCTCTGTGGAGAACAGTAATAGTTGTTTAGTCTTATTAGGTTGAGACAGGTTACGTTTGAATCTATTACGTTTGGCTATGTTAGGATAGGCCACTTCGACTCTTGTGCATTACTCTGCAGTTCCGCGTGTTCCTGTGATCCACTTTACTCTACTACGTTCTGCCTGTCTCTGAGGAGGCGAGCAGTAGTGGTCTCGTCAAGTTAGGTTGAGCTGGGCTACGTTTGGGTCTGTCACGTTTGGGTAGGTCAGGACAGGCTACTTCGTCTTTTGTGGTTTACACTGCTTTTCGGTGGATTTCTGTAATCTACTGTGCTCTAGAACATTCTACATTGCTCCGTGGAGGCCAGAGGCAGTGGACGTGGCACGTCATTTTGGGTTATGCTGCGTTTGGTTAGGTTAGATTAAGTCAGGTTAGGTTAGGATATCTACGGCCTTTGTGCTATTCACTGCAATGTGCTTGGTTACTGCGCTCTACTGTGCTCCAGTACATTCTGCTTGGCTGTGGGGAGTCCCGCATCTGTGGTCGCGGCAATCTCTGTCCAGTTACGCTACGTTCGGTTAGCTTAGGTTAGGTCTGGCCATGTTAGGGTATTTTCGACTTTTGTGCTCTTCACTGCATTGCGGTGGATTTCTACGCACTACTGCGCTGTCGCACATTCTGCTTGTATCTGAGGAGGACAGTAATGGTTGTCCCGTCGTGTTAGGTTGAGCTGGGCTAACTTTGGGCATGTCATGTTTTCCTAGTTTAGGTTACGTGGAGCTCGGTCAGGTTATCTTAGACTTTCGTGCTGTACACTGCTACGCGCAGGGTTTCTGCACTCGACTGTGCTCTACTGTATTCTGCTTGGCTCTCTGGATACCGGCAGCGGTGGGCGCGGCACGCTCTGTAGAGTCGCGCTACGTTTGGTATGGTCAAGTTGGGTCAGGTTGTGTTAGGTTATCATCGACCTATGTGCTCTTAACTGCAATGCGGAGTATTTCTGCGAACAACTGTGCTCTAGCACTGTCTACTTGTCCGTGTGGAGTTAAGAGATAGTTGTCTTGTAATGTTATGGTGAGTTAGGTTACATTAGGATATGCTTTGTTTGGCTAGGATAGGATAGGCTGCAATGACTTTTGTGACTTACACTGCTATTCCTTGAGCCTCTGCGATACACCGAGCACTCCTGTGTGTTGCTTGGCTCTGGGGAGGCCAGAAGCCGTGGTCGCGGCACGACATCTTGGACTATGCTTCGTTCGGCTTTGTTAGGTTGGGTCAGGTTGGCCTAGGATATCTACGGCCTTTGCGCGGCTCACAGGAATGCGGTGAATTTCTGCGCTCTACTGCGCTCCAATGCGTTCTGCTTGGCTCTGGGGTGGCCAGTAATAGTGGCATCGGCACGTCAGGCTGGGCTATGTTACGTTCCGTTACGGTAGGTTAGGAAGGCATGGTTAGTGTTTCTCTAAATTTTGTGCTATAAACTGCTATTTTGTGGATTTCTGCGGCTTACGTTGCTCTACTACACTCTGCTCAAATCAGGGGAGTCGAGCAATGGTTGTCGTGGCACATCAGGTTGAGTAAGTTTATGTTTCGTTAGGTTTGGTTCGGCCATGTTTGGATAGGATACTTCGTCTTTTGTGCTGTACACCGCTATTCGGTGGATTTATGCGCTGCACATTGCTCTACTATACTACGCTTGACACTGTGGAGGCGAGAGATAGCGTTCGCGGCACGTTAGTTTGGGTATGGTTAAGTTTGGTTAGGTTAGGATAGGTTAAGTTTGGTTAGGATGGCTTTGACTTTCGAGCTATACGCTGTTGTTCCGTGTACTCCTTTGATCTACTGTGCTCTATTACATTTTGCCTGGCAATGGGGAGGCAAGTAGCCGTGGCCGCAGCACGCTATGTTGAGTTATGCTACGTTTGGTTCGGTTAGGTTTGGTCAAATTATGCAAAGGTGTCTACGGCTTTTGTGCTATTCACTGCAATTCGGTGGATTTCTGCGCTATACTGTGCTTTGGAGCGTCCTTCTTGTCTCTGTGGGTGCGAGCTGCGGTCCTTTCATCTAGTAAGGTTGAGTTATGTTACGCTCGGACGCGTCACGTTTGGCTAGGTTGGGGTAAGCTACACTGACTTCTGCGCTTTACACTGCTTTTCGGTGGATTCCTATGTCGTACTGTGCTCTGCTACATTCTGCATTGCTCCGCGGAAGCTATGAGCAGTTGTCGCTGCACGTAGCTTTGAGCTATGCTACGCTAGGTTAGGTCTGGTTAGGTTATGTTATCTTCGACTCTTGTGCTATGCACTGCAATGCGGTGGATTTCTGCCCTCGAGTGTGCCCTAGAATGTTCTGCTTGGCTCTGGGGTGGCCAGTAGTGGCGATGTCGGCACGTTAGGTTGAGTAAGATTACGTTTCGTTAGGTTTGGTTAAGAATGCTCGGTTAGGAATTCTTTGACTTTTTTGCTATGAACTGTTAGTCGGAAGATTCATTCGCTATACATTGCTCTACTATACTCTGCTCGACTATGGGGAGGAGAGCAGTTGTGGTCGTGGCACGTCAGGTTGTGTTAGGTTACGTTTGGTTGGGTAAGGTTAGGCTACGTTTGGTCAGGATAGTTTTGGCTTTCGTACTATATACTGCTATTCGGTTTATTTCTGTGATCTACTGTGCTCTGCTACATTCTGTTTGGAACATGGTAGGCCAGGAGCAGTTGTTGCGGCACGTTATGTTGAGCTATGCTACGTTCGGCTATGTTAGGTTAGGTCAGGATAGGTTAGGATACCTTCGACTTTTGTGCCATACACTGATATTCCGAGTATTTCTATGATATACTCTGCACTACTACATACCGTTTGGCTCTGGAGAGGACAACAATAGTCGCGGCACTTTATGTTTTGTTAGGCTACGTTAGATTATGCTATGTTAGATTATGTTTTGTTAGGTTGGCTTCTACTTTCGCGTTATACACTATTGTCCGGCGGGTTTTTGTTATCATCTGTGCTCTACTGTGCTCTGCTTGGCTTTGTGGAGACCGGCAGCGGTGTTCGCGGCACGCTGTGTTGAGTTACGCTACGTTTGGTTAGGCTAAGGGACGTCAGGTTATGTTAGGATATCTTCAACCTTTGTGCTACTATCTGCAATGCGGAGGATTTCTGAGAATTACAGTCCTCCTGTATACTCTACTTGACTCTGTGGATGTCAGCAATAGCATTCTCGTCATGTTAGGTGGAGATAGCTGACGTTTGGGTATGTTATGTTTGGCTGGGTTTGGATAGGCTACTCTGACATTTATGCTTTACACTGCTCTTCGGTGGATTTCTGTGATCTTCTGTGCTCTGCCGCATTCTGCTTCTCTCTGGGGGGCCAGCTATAGTGGTCTCGTCACGATATGTTGGATTACACTAAGTTTGGGTAGGTTAGGTTAGGACACGTTACGTCAGGATGAGTTTAGGCTTTTGTGCTATAAACTGCTATCCGCGGATTTCTGCGCTCCTCTGTGTTCTAATGTTATCTGCTTGGCTCTAGGTAGGCCAGCGAAGGTGATCTCTGCACGTTAGTTTGAGTCATGTTACGTCCGGTTCGGTCGGGTTATGTCAAGCTCGGTCAGTTTATCTTGGACTTTCCTGATTTACACTGCTATTCGAAGGATTTCTGCACTCGACTGTGCTCCACTATACTCTGCTGGGCCCTGGGGAGTACAGCAATATTCGTGGCACGATGTGTTGAGTTAGGCTACGCTTGATTTGGATACCTTATGCTATACTTGCTTATGGTGGCTTCGACATTCTTTATATACTCTATTATCTGTCGAGTACCTGTGATCTACTATTCTCTACTGTACTCTGCTGGGCTCTGTGGAGTCAGGTTATGTTAGGATATCTTCAACTTTTGTGATATTCACTGCTATGCTGAGGATTTCTGCTAAATACTGTGCTCTAGTATACTCTGCTCGTCTCCGTGGAGGTCAGCAATAGCATTCTCGTCATGTTAGGTGGAGATAGCTTACGTTTGGATGTGTTATGATTGGCTGGGTTTGGAAAGGCTACTTTTACATTTGTGATTTACACTGCCATTCGGAGTATTTCAGTGTTTTACAGTCCTCTACTACGTTGCGTTGAGTTATGCCACGTTCGGTTAGGTTACATTTGGTTTGGTTAGTAAAGGACAGCATTGACTACTGTACTCTACACTGCTGTTCGGTGGATTTCTGCGCTTTACTGTGCTCTAATATGCCCGGCTTGGCGCTGTGCGTGCCAGCAATGGTGATCTCGGAACGTTAGGTTGAGTTAGTCTTCGTTTGGCTAGGGTAGGTTATGTCAGGCTAGGTGAAGGTATTTTCGATTGTTGTGGTCTGCACTTCTGTGCGTCGGGTTTCTGTCTCTGCTGTACACCAGCATATTCTACGTTGATCGGGGGATGTCAGCGTGAGTGGTGTAGGCACGTTAGTTTGAGTTAGGTTACGTTTGGTTATGGTACGCTTTGTTACGTTAGGATAGGTTAGCTTTGGCTTTTGCGATATACGCTGCTATGCTGTGGATATGAATGCACTACAATGCTCTACTATACCCTCCTCTAATCTGGAGGGGACAGTATAAGCGGTGCCCGCTCGTTAGATTGAGATGTGCTACATTTGGTTAGGCTACGCGTGCGTGGGTTACGTTTGGATGGTTCTGTCTCCCGTGGTACACACTTTTATTCGGTGCATTCCTGCGTTCTACTGTGCTCTACTATGTTCTACATGGCCGTTGGGAGCGCAGGAATATTGGTGGCGGCTCGTTATGTTGAATTAGGCTCCGCTTGGTTAAGTTACATTCATTGAGTTTGGGTTTGGGTAGCTTTGTCTTTTCCCCTATACTCTCCGATTCTATGGTTTTCTGCTACCTACTCTTCTCTAATATGTTCAGCTTGTCTGTGGGAGGGCCTGCAATAGTGGTATAGGCACGTTACGTTGGGTTATGTTACGTTCGGCAGGGTTAGGTTAGGTCAGGTTGGGTTAGGATATCTTCGACTTTTCTGCTTTACACTGCGATGCGGCGGACTTCTACGCCCTACTGTGCTATAGTATATTCTAGTTTGCCCCGTGGAAGTCAGCAATGGTAATCTAGCCACATTAGGTTGGGCTTGGTTTCGTTTGGCTATGTTATGTTTGGCCGGGTTTGGCGAGAAATATTTCACTTTTTTGATATAAGATGCTGTTCGGTGGATTTCTGATACCTTATGTATTCTAATATGCTCTGCCTGTTTCTGGGGAGACCGGCAGCATTTGTCTCAGCACGCGAGTTCGAGTTAGGTTACGCTTGGTTGGGTTAGGGTAGTTTGGGCCTGGTCAGGATTGTGTCGACTTTTCTGCTATACACTGCCGTTATATTGGCATCTGCGCTCTACTCTCCTCCAATATGTTCTGCTCGGTGATGTGGCGGCCAGAAACAGTGGGCTAGGCACGTTTGGTCTGATTAGGTTGCATTTGGCTGTGATACGTTTGGTTTGGTTGGGATAGGATAGCTTCTACTATTGTGCATACACTGCGATTCGGAGGGTTCCTGCGCCCTACATTGCTCTACTATACTCTGCTCGACTCTGTGGAGGCCAGCAAGAGTGGTCATGACGCGATTGCTTGTGTTAGGCTACGTTCGTTTAGGCTAGGTTGGGTTAGGTTTGGCTATGATGGCTTTGACTTTTGTGCCATAGACAGCTACTCGGTGGTTTCTGCGCTCTACTGTGCTCTAGTACGTTCTGCTTGACTCTGGAGAATCCAAAAATCGTGGTCTCGGCACGTTAGGTTTAGTTATGCTACGTTTGGCTATATTACGCATGGTAAGGCTAGGATTGGGCAGCCTTGACGTTCGTGCTCAACACGGATATTCTATGGCCCCCTGCGCTGTATTGTGCTCTATCATATTCCGCTTATCTCTGGAGCGCCAGGAGTTGTGGACGAAGGAAGTTAGGTTGAGTTACGCTAAGATTGGTTAAGTTTGGTTAGGTTAGGATTGTTGAGTATATATTCGACCATTGTGCTATTCACTGCCATGCTGCAGGTTCCTACGCTCTACTGTTCCCTTGTATATTATACTTGGCTCTGCGGGGGCCAGCCATAGTGGTGGCGGCAACGCTAGGTTGAGTTATGTTACGCTTGGCTTAGCTAGGTTGGGATATTATTGGTTAGGGTAACTCTGACTTTTGTGCCATAAACTGCTATTTGTTCGATATCTGTACACTGCATTGCTCTACTAGCATCTGCTTGTCTCTGGGAAGGTCAGCAGTACTGGTTTCGGCACGTTAGTTTGGGTTAGGTTACGTTTGGTTAGGTAGTATTCGTTCCGGATTGCATCGACTTTCGTGGTATAAACTGTTGTCCGGTGGACTTCTGCACTCTACTGTGTCCTAGTATGTTCTGCGTGGCTCTGGTGAGGACAGCAATAGTGGTCTCGGCACGCTAGGTTGGGACCGGTTACCCTTGGCCAGGCTAGGTTAGAATAGGTTTGGTTAAGGTAACTTTGACTTTTGTGCTGTACACTGCTATTTGTTCGATATCTGTACGCTGCATTGCTCTACTAGCATATGCTTTTCGCTGGGGAGTCCAGCAATCGCGGTCGTGGCACGGTCCTTTGAGTTATGTTACGTTCGGTTAGGTTAGGTTAGGTTAGGTTTGATAAGGTTATCTTTGACTTTTGTTCTATACGCTGCTATCCGGTGGATCTCTACGGTCTACATTGCTCTACCATACTCTGCTTGACTCCGAGGTGGCCAGTCGTGGATGTCTCGGCACGTTAGTTTGTGTCAAGCTACTTCTGGTTAGGTTACGTTCGTTTGTGTTAGGCAATGATAGCTAAGACTAGCCTTTTGTGCATTGTTGTTCTGTTAATTTATGCGCTCTACTGTGCTCTACTGTATTGTGTATGGCCGCGGGGCGTCCAGCAAGAGTGGCCGCGGCACGTTACCTTCAATTAGGCTTCGCTTGGTTGGGTGACATTTTTGGGGGTTATGTTTGAATAGCTTTGATTTCCCTGCTATACTCTGCAATTCTATGTATTTCTGCTCTCTTCTCTCCACTAATATGTTCCGATTTGCCCTGGGTCGGCCAGTATTAATGGTCGCGTTTCGTTAGTTTCAGCTATGATTCGTATGGTTACGCTGTGGTTGGATTGCTTCTCAGAGATTAGACTTGACATTTGCGCTATACACTGCTATTCCCGGAATCCTGCTATTTTCTGTGCTCCAATATGTTCAGCTTGTCTCTGGGATGGCCAGAAATATTGGTATATGCACGTTACGTTGAGTTAGGTTACCTTTGGTTAGGATAGGTTAGGTCAGGTTGGGTTAGGATATCTTTGACTTTTGTGATTCACAGTGCTATGCGGCGGATTTCGGCGCCTTACTGTGCTCTAGTTCGCTCTGCTTGGCTCTGAGGAGGCTAGCAATATCGGTCTCGGAACGTTAGGTTCAGTTACGCTACGTCTGGTTAGGTTACGATCCCTTGGGTAGGGCCTGGATACCTTTGACTTTCGTAGTTTACAGTGTTATGCGATGGATTTCTGCGCCCTGCTGTGCTCTAGTATACTCTGCTCGAATCTGCGGTGCCTAGCAATTGTGGTCTCGGCACGTTTGGGTCAGTCAGTCCACGTCTGTTTATGTTACATTTGGTTATGTTAGGAGAGGTTAGCTTTGACTTTTGCGCCATGTACTGCTACTCGTTGGATTTCTGCGGACAACCGCGCTCTTATTCGCTCTGCTTGGCTCTGGGCAGGCCAGCAATATTGGCCTCGGCACGTTAGGTTAAGATATGTTATGTTTGGTTTCGTTACGTTTGGATAGGTTAGGACAGGTTTGCATCGACTTTTGTGTTATACGCTGCTATTCGCAGGGCTTCTACGCTCTACGTTGCTCTATTAAGCTCTGCCCGAGCCTGGGGAGTACAGTAATTGCGGTCTCGGTGGGCTAGGTTTAGTTATGCAAAGTTTGGATATGTTACGCTTCGTTAGGCTAGGATATGGTATCTTTAACTTCTGTGCTGTACACTGATATTTGGCGGTCTCCTGAGCACCACTGTGCTCTAATATGTTCAGCTATGCACCGGGAAAGCCAGCAAGGGTGGTCTCCGCACGTGACTCTGCGTTAGGCTACGTAAGGTTATGTCAGGTTAGGTCATGTTTGGTTAGGATATCTTCGACTTTCCTGCTTTACGCAACAATACGACGGCTTTCTGCGCTCTACTATGCTCTAGTATATTCTGCTGGGCTCTGGGGATGACGGAAATAGTGGCCGCGTTGCGTTAGTTTGGGTTAGGTTACGTTCGGTTAGGTTACGTTAGTTTGGGTTATGTGTGGATAGTTTTGCCTTTCGTGGTATACACCGACGTTAGGTCGATTTCTACGCTATACTGTGCTCTACAATATTACGCTTGTCCGCGGGGAGTCCAGCAATGGTGGTCGCAGCCAGTTACGTTGCGTTAGGCTCCGTCTGGTTTGGCTCTTTTGGTCCGGGTTATGCTTGGGTATCGTAGACTTCTCTAATATACACTGCGATTCTATGGGCCTCTGCGTCCCACTATCCAATATATGTTCTGCTTGGCTATGGGAGACCAGCAAACGTTACCGCGGCACGTTATGTTGAGCTATGATAACTTCGGTTAGTACCGGCTTTGCTACGTTTGGTTATGATAGCATACACCTTTGCGCTGTGCACTGATATTCGGCGGTTACCTGCGCTTTGGGATGCTCCACTGTACACTGCTCGTTTATGTGGAAGCCAGTAATAGTGGTATCTGCGCGCAAGCCTGGGCTGTGCTGCG
Organism: Eufriesea mexicana; assembly: GCF_001483705.2. Lineage (NCBI taxonomy): Eukaryota > Metazoa > Arthropoda > Insecta > Hymenoptera > Apidae > Eufriesea > Eufriesea mexicana. Next base: position 116,587 of record NW_016909852.1, read on the forward strand.
TCCAGTTAGGTTAGGTTAGTACAGCTTGGGCTAGGGTAGCCTCCACTTTGTGCTGTACATTGCAATGCGGTTTGTTACTGCGCTGTGCTCTGCTCTAGTATGTTCTGCTTGGCTGTGTGGGGCCGCAATAGTGGTTTCGGCACTTTAAGTTGAATTACGGTACGTTTGGTCAGTTTAGGTCAGTTCATGCAAGGATTGTATATCTTTGGCTCTCTTGCTATACGCAGCAATGCGGAGGGATTCGAAGCCCAACCGTTCCATAGTATATTCTGCTTGTCTCTGAGGAGGCCAGCAGTTGTGTCCCCGGCATGTTAGTTTTTGTTCGGTTACGTTCGAATACGTTATGTTTGCTTAGGTTATGGTGGGGAAGCTTTGACTTTTGTGCTTTACGCTACAAATCTATGGATCTCTGCGTAGACACACATACGCAGCTCAACATATCGTGCCGCCACCACTATTGCTGGAATCCTCGCGGCCAAGCAGAGAAGAGTAGAGCACAGTAGGGAGTAGAAATCCACCGAATATCAGTGTATACCGCGGTAGCCGCATCATCCAGTGCCCAACCTAAATTAACGTAACGAAGCCAATCTTAGACTACACAACAAAACGGGCCGGGACCACTATTACTGGCCCCACATAGTGGAGCGGAGAAAAGTAGGGCAACATAGGACTTGAAAATCCGCCGAATGCAGTGTAAAGCACAAAAGTATATGCTATCCTATCCTAACCTAACCAAACGTAACATAACCAAACGCAACATGACTCAACGTAAGGCGCCGAGAGTAGGGTTGCTGCCCCCCACCCCCAACCCAAATACAATCAGTGCATATTAGAGCAATGCGAAGGGCAGAAATCCACCGAATGGTAGTGTATAGCACAAAAGTCAAAGCCCTTCTATCCTCCTATTACCAAACATAAAATAACCATACGTAGCCTAACACAACCAAACGTGCCGAGACCGCTATTGCTGGCCCCCAGCTCAAAGCATAGCATATTAGAGCACAGCAGAGCGCAGAAATCCACCGAATAGTTGTGTATAGCGCAAAAGCCAAAGCTATCCCATCTTAACCTAGCTAAACCTAACCTAGCCAAACGTAGCCTAACAGAACATAATGTGCCGAGGCCACAATTGCTGTCCTTTCAAGCGCCAAGCAGAGCATATTAGGGCACTGCAGAGCGCAGAATTCTCCGTATAGCAGTGTATAGTACAGAAATCAAAGCTTTCCTATCCTAACCTGGCCAGAAGTAACAAAACCAAACGCAACATACCTCAGACAAACATGCCAAGACCAACACTGCTGGACTCCCCATGGCCAAGCAGAGCACATTAGTGGAGAGTATGACGCAGAAATCCATATAATCACAGTGTATAGCAGAAGAGTGACAGATACCCAAACCTAACCGATGCCAACACAACATAACCTAACAGCACCTAACGAGCAGACACCGCTATTGCTGCCCTTCCCAGAACCAAGCAGGACATACTAAAGCACTGTAGAGCGCAGAAATCCCCCGACTGGCAGTGTACGGGACAAAAGTTAAAGCTACACTTACCAAACGTAGCCTAACCCAACCTAACCGAACGTAGCATGTCTCACCATAACGTGCCGAGACCGCCCTTGCTGGGCTTGTCACAGCCGAGCTGAAAGCATTAGAGCATTGTAGGGCGCAGAAATCCTTCCAATAGCTGGCTATGGAAATAAATTCAAACATATCATCTCCTAACCAAACCAACCTTAGCATAACCAAACGAAACCTATCTCAACCTAACGAGCCGCGACCACTACTGACGGCATACGCAGAGAAAAGCAGAACACATTAGTGGAAAGTAGGATGCAGAATTGCAAAGTGTCGCAGCGTACATCAGAAAAGTAGAAGGTACCCAAGCCTAACCGAAACCAACAGAATATATCCAAATATAGCCTGACTTAACCTAAGCAGCCGAGGCCGCTATTGTTGCCCTCCCCAGAGCCAAGCAGGACGCACTACAGCATAGTAGAGCGCAGAAATCCATCTAATAGCAGTGTAAAACACAAAAGTTAAAGCTATCCTGACCCAACCTAACCGAACGTAACCTGACAAATCATAACGTACCGATACCACTATTGCTGGCATTGCCTGAGCCAAGCTGAGAATATTAGAGCACTCCAGGGCGCAGATATGCACTTAATAGCAGACTATAGCACTAAAGTCCCAGCAATCCTCTCCTAACCTAAGGTATCTTAAAATAACCAAACGTATCCTAGCTTACACTAACGTGCCGCGACCACTCCTACTTGCATCCCCAGAGACAAGCAGGAAATACTAGAGCGCCGTAGAGCGCAGAAATCCACGGAATAGCAGTTCACAGCACAAAAGCCGAAGCTATCCTATCCTAACATATCCAAACGTAACATAAACAAACACAGCATTACTTAACCTAAGGTGCCGAGACCACTATCACTGGATTCCCAAGAGCCAAGCGGAATATGCTAGAGCACAATAGAGCGCAGAAAACAACCTAATGGCAGCGTACATCACAAAAGTCAAAGACACCTTGACATAACCTGACCTAACACAACCTAACCAAACGAAGAATAACCATATCTAACGAGACGAGACCTCTATTTCTGGCATTCCCAGAGGAAAGCAGATCATATAAGAGCACAATAGAGCGCAGATATCCACCGAACAGGAATGTCTAACGCATATGTCAAATACATCCTGTCCAAACGTAGCCTAACATAACCAAGCCAAACGTAATTTATCTCCAGCTATCGTGCCACGACCGCTATTGCAGATCACCCAGAGTCGAACAAAGTATAGTAGAGCAACGAAGAGCGCCGATATCCATGGAATAGCAGTGTATAGAGCAAAAGTCAAAGTTATACTATCCTAAGCTATCGAAGCTTAACCAAACCAAACGCAGCCAAACCCAACCTACCATTCCGAGACCGCAACTGCAGGATTCCCAAGCGCCAAGCAGAGTTTATCAGAGCTCAGTGGGTCGCAGAAATCCACCGAATAGCAGTGTATTGTACAAAAGTCAAATCTATCCTGTCCAAACATAACCAAACCTTACCTGACCAAACGTAACATATTTCAAACAAACGTGCCAGGACCACTGTTACTGGCATCCACGGAGAAAACTGGCGGCTAGTAGAGGAACGCCGAGCGCAGATACCGACCGAATAGCAGCGTAAAGCACAAAAGTCAGAGCAACCCCATCCAAAGGTAATCCATCCTATCCCAACCGAACGAAACCAAACACAATCAACGGTGCAACGACTGTTATTTCCGGTCTCGCCAGAGACACGCAGATGTTAGAAGAGCAATGCATTGCACGGACAACGACCGAATAGCAGTGTGCAGCACGAAAGTCAAAGCTATCCTTACGAAACGTATCCTAACCTCGCCGAGCCTAGAATAACATACCTCAACCTAGCGTGCCGAGATCACTATTGCTGACTTCCCCAGAGCCAGGCAGAACATATTGGAGCACAGAGAGCGCAGTAATCCATCGTATAGCCGTGAACAGCGCAAAGGTCAAAGCCACACTGTCCTAACATAAACAAACGTGACGTAACCAAGCATAACCTAACAATCCTAACGTGACGAGACATCTATTGCTGCCCTCCACTGTGCCAGACAGTAGATACCAGAGGAGAATAGAGCACAGAAATCCACCGCACTGCAGTGTACAGCACAAAAGACAAAGCTATCCTATCGTAACCTAACGAAACGCAGCCTAACGCAACCTAACGTGCCGAGACCACGATTACTGGGCTTCCGAGTTCCGAGCCGAGTATAGCAGAGCAATGTAGAGCGTAGAAATCCACCGAATAGAGGTGTACATCTTAAAGTCACGCCTATCAAATCCCATTCTAGCACATCGAAGCACTACCAATCGTATCATATCAAAGCCTACCGTGCCGCGACCATTATTGCTGGCCCCCACAGGGCAAAGCAGAACATATTAGGGCAGAGTAGAGCGCAGAAATCCACCGCATAGCAGTGTATAACACAAAAGTCAAAGCCATCATAACCAAATGTAACCAAAGCTAACCTGTCCAAACGTAACCTAACAAAACCTATATTGCCTCGACCGCTATTCCTGGCCTCCAATGGGTAGAGCAAAGAGTAGTAGAGGAATGAAGAGCGCTGATGTTCACCTAGAAGCAGAATATAGAGCAAAAGCCATACTCATCCTGTCCAAACGTAACCAAACGTAGCGTAAGCAAACGTTTCCTAACTCAAGCTAACGCGCCTACACCAAAATTCCTGTCCTCCCCAGAGCCAAGCAGAATATACTAGAGTGCTGTAGAGAGCAGAAACTCGCCGCATTGAAGTGTAAAGTATAAAAGTTGTATACATCCTTACCAAAGCTGAACTAACCTGACATAACCGAACGTAGCGAAGCCCAATCTAACGTACCTAGAGAGCTATTGCTGGTCTACCCATCGGAAAGCAGGGCATATTAAGGGCGAGTGGTGCGCAGGGGTACACAGGATGGCAGGTTACAGCTCGAATGTCAAAGATATCCTAACCTCACCCAAACAAACCTAACTTATACAAACGTAACGTAACACAACTTAAAGCGCCGCGGCCACTCTTTCTGCAATTTCCACTGCAAAGCAGGGAATATCAGATCGCAGCAGAGCGCAGAAATCCACCGAAGAGCAATGTACAGCACAAAAGTCATAGCCACACCGCCCTAACAAAGTAAAGCATAGTACAACCAAACGTAACCTAACTCAAGCAAACTAACGTGCCTAGACCACTACTGCTGACATCCCCGGAACAAAGTTGGATATAATAGGACGCAGGAGTGTGCAGAAATGCACCGCACTGAAGTGCAAGTTTCAAAAGTTGGACATTCCCTAACCTCACCAGTCATAACCTATCCTAGCCAAACGAAGCCAGCTCAACCTAACATGCGGAGACCACGATCGCTGCCGTCCACAGCGCCAAGCAGAGAATATTAGAGCACAATAGAGTGCTCAGACCCACCGAATAGCGGAGCATAGCACAAAAGTAGAATCTTCCGTGTCCAAACCTAGCCAAACTTTATATATGCAGACGTAACCAAACACAACCTTACTTGCCACGACCGCTATTGCTGGTCAGGCGAGAGCTGAGCAGAGTACAGCAGAGCAATGTAGAGCACTAAAATCTTCCGAATAGCAGCGTATAGCACAAAAGTCAAAGCTATCCTAACCAAGCCTACCCAAACACAACCTAACAAATCGTAACATAACACAACCTAACGTACGAGAGCACTATTCCAGGCGTCCGCATAGACAAGCAGGTTGTGATAGCGCACAGAAGACCGCACACGTACATAGACTAGCAGTGTGTATCACAAAAGTCAAGGCTAACGTAACCTAACGCATCGTAACCATAACCAACCAAACGTAACCTAGCTCAAACAAACGTGACACTGCCACAATTTCTGGACTTCCCAGAGACAAGCGGATGCCACTAGAGCAACGCAGAACGCAGATATCGAGCGAATAGCAGTATATAGCGCAAAAGTCAAAGCCATCCCGGCCAAACATAGCCTAACCTGATCTAACCAAACGTAACATTAAACAACCATTCGTGCTACGACCGCTGTTGCTGGCCTCCACCTAAACAAGCAGATGGTTGTAGAGCAACGCAGTGTACCTGTATCGGCCGTACAGTAGCGCATAGCACAAGAGTCAATGCCATCCTCGACAAACCTATCCTAACCTAGCCAAGCAAAGCGTAACCTAACTAAACCTTGCTTGCCGAGATCAATATTCCTGGACTCTCCAGAGTCAAGCAGAACATATTAGATTAAAGTAGTGAGCAGAAATCCACCGTATAGCAGTGTGCAGCACAAAGGTCGAAGCTGCACTATCCTAACATAACGAAACGTAACGTAACCAGACGAAACACAACCTACCCAACTTGCCGAGACCGCCATTGTTGCCTCCCCAGCGTCAAGCAGAACAAACTAGAGAACCGTAGAGCGCAGTAATCGACCGCATAGCAGTGTGTAGCATAAAAATCGAATCTACCCTATCCTAACCTAACCAAACGTGACATAAGCAAACGTTATCCATCAAAACCTTACGTGCCAAGACCACCATTGCTGGCCTCCGCAGAGCCAAGCGGAACATACTAGAGCACGGTTGAGCGCAGAAGTCCAGCGAAAAACAGTTTACACCAACGGTTCAACCACAGTTTACATGTCGAGGCAGTCCGTACCTAACCCAAACTAATATATCCTAACCAAACGTAGCATATCTCAAACTATCGCACGGCTACCACTGTTGCTGGCCGCCCCAGCTCTACGCTAATGCTAAGAGAGCAACACAGGGCATATATACCGACCGGAAAGCAGTCTATACCACTAAAGTCAAACCTATCCTTGCCTAACCTAACCAAACATGATGTAACCATGCATAACCTGACTAAGCCTAACGTGCGTAGACCACTGTTTTTGACCTCGACAGAGCATGTCACTATGCACTATAGCACAGTAGTGCGCAGAAATCCGCCGCGTTGTAGTGCAAAGCACAAGAGTCAAAGGAATCGTAACCTAACCTTACCTAACCTAACCCAAACAAACGCAGCTTAACTAAATTTAACTTGCCGATACGGCAACTGCTGGCCTTTCCAGAGACAAGCTGATCATATTAGAGCGCAACAGGACGCAGACATCCACCGAGTAGCAGTGTATAGCAAATACGCCACAGCAATCCTCTCCTAACCAAACCAATCGTAGCAAACACAAGCGTAACGTAACACAACCTAATGTGCCGCGACAGCTATTGCTGGCCGTCCCAGAGAAAAGTAGCACATATTAGAGGGAAGGTACCGCAGGAACCCACAGAAACGCAGTGTATAGCAGAAAAGCCATAGCTATGCAGACCTAGCTCAGACCGACGTAACATCACCAAACGAAGCCTAACTGAACACAACGTGCAGCGGCCACTATAGCTGGGCTGCTCACATACGAGAAGAGTGTAGTAGAACAGAGTAGAGAGCAGAATTCCACGTAGTATGAGTATATAGCACAAAAGTCTAAGCTATCCTAATCTAACCTAGCCAAACTCATCGCAACCAAACGTTACGCAACTCCTCCTAACGTGCCGAGACCACCATTGCTGCCCTCCTCGGAGCCGAGTAGAACATATTAGGGGACAGTAGAGCGCAGAAGTCCAAACAATCGCAGTGCATGGCACAACATTCGAAGCTACCATATGCCAACATAGCCAAACATAACATAACCGAACGCTGCTTAACTCATCCTAACGCGCCGAGGCCACTATTGCTTGCATCCCCAGAACCAAGCAGAATACGCTAGGGCGCAGTAGAGCGCAGTTATCCACCTCATTGCAGTTCGTAGCACAAAAGTCATAGATGACCTAACCTACCATTTCCAAACCTAACCTGTCCGAACGTAGCCATACAAAACATATCGAGCCGATAATACTATTGCTGGACTACCCAGAACCAAGCAGAGGATACTAGAGCATTGTAGGGGGCAGAAGTTCACAGAATAGCGGTGTATAGCATAAAAGTCGAAGCTATCCTATCCTATCCTGGCCAAACGCAATATAACCAGCTCTATGTATCACAACATAACGTGCCGATACCACAATTGCTGTCCTCCCCAGATCGAGACAGAACATACCAGAGCACAGTAGAGCGCAGAAGTCTGCCGAACAAAAGTTTATACGACGAAAATCAAAGGAATCCGAACCTAACCCAAACTAATATGACATGGCCGAACGTAGCCTAACACAACCTAATGTTCCGAGACCACTATTACTGGGACCCCCCGAGCAGGGTAGCGTATAGGGGAGCAACGATGAGCGGAGATATGCACCGGATGGCAGATTATATCACAAAAGACAAAGCTACACTAGTCTAACATTACCAAGCATAGCATAGCCAAACGTATCGTAAGGCAAACTAACGTGCCTAGGCTACTATTACCGAGCTCCCAGTGCAAAGCAGAACATATTAGAGCATAGTGGAGCGCAGAAATAAACCTAACATCTGTTTATAACACGAAAGACGAAGGTATCATAGCCTAACGCAACGTAACCTATCCCAGCCGAACGTATTCTAACAAAACCTAACGTGCAGGAACCACTATTGTTGGCATGCCGGTAGTCCAGCCGAGTATAGTAGATCTATGAGGATCGCAGAAATCCAAAGAGGAGCAGTGTATAGCGCAAAAGCTAAACATACCCTACCCTAACGTAATCAAACATGACATAACCTATCGTAACGTATTCAAACCTAACACGCCTAGTCCAGTATTACTGAACTCCAATAGAAAAGCTGAATGTATTAGAGCACAGTCCTGCGCAGAAGTGCATCGAATAGAAGTGTACAGCGCAAAAGGTAGAGCCACCGTTCCCTAACCTAACAGAACATAACAAAACCAAACATAACATATCTGAAAATAACGTGACTCGAGCACAATTGCTGGCACACCGAGAGTCGAGCAGAGCGTAGTATATCATTGTAGAGAGCAGAAATTCATCGAAGTGCAGTGTGTAGCACAGAAGTCAAAAATATCCTAACTTAACCTGTCCTAACCTAACCTAACCGAATGTAGCGTGGCTAAACGCAACGTGTCGAGAACACTACTGCTGGACAAACCACAGTCAAGCAGAGCATATTAGAGCATTAAAGGGCGCAGAGATCCAGCGTATAGTGGTGCATAGCATACAATTCGAAACTCCCCTATCATAACCTAACAAGCCATAATACTACCAAAAGGAGCATAACAAAGTCTTTCGTGCGACGACCACTATCGCTGCGCTCCCCAGGGCCGTGCAGAATATACCGGAGCACGCTAGAACGCTGAAGGACTCCGAATAGCAGTGTATAGCACTATAGTCAGAGGTATCACATCCTAACCTAGGAATCGACCATGCAGCTATGTATAGCACATAAGTCAAAGACATCGTAGCCAAACTTGTCCTAACCTAACATACACAAATTTAGGATAACTAAACCATACGAGCCGAGACCTCTATTGGTCGCCACCCCAGAGCCAAGCAGAACATACAAGAGCATAGTACAGCGCAGGTATCAACCTAAGAGCCGTGTATGACACAAAAGTCAGAGCCCTCCAAGCCACACGTAACCTAACCTAATCTAACCGAACGTTACTTAACACAACCTATCGTGCCACGACCGCTGTTGCTGGCAGCACCAGGGTCGATCGGAGCATTGTAGAGCAATGCAGAGCGCTAAAATCCACCGAAATGCAGTGTATAGCACAAAAGTCGAAGCTAAACGATCCTAACATAGTCAAACGTAACATAGGCGGTCGTAACCCAACTTGACGTGCCACGTCCGCCACTGCTGCCCTCACGAGAGATAAGCAGAGCATAGCGGAGCAATGTAGTACGCTGAAGTCGTCCGCATAGCAGAGTATAGCACAAAAGTCAAAGGTATCCTAGCCAAATCAAAGAAAGCCGAACCATACCAAACGTAACATAAATAAACCTAACGTGCCGAAAGCACTATTCCTGGCGTCCATAGAGGTAAGCAGAGCGTGGTAGCGCACAGGTGAGCGCCGCAGTGCATGGGATGGCAGTGTGCGGCACAAGAGTCAAAGATATCCTAACCAACCGCAACACAACCTATCGAAATCAAACGAAATCCAACTCAACCTAACGTGCGGTCACCACTATTGCTAGACTCGCCAGGGCCAAGCAGAGCACATTCGAGCTCGGTAGAGCGAAGGAATCCATCGAACATCTGTGTACAGCGCAAAAGTCAAATCCACCCAGACCAAGCTTAGCCCAACCTAAGCAAACCAAACGTTACATAACACAAGCGAATGTACTACGACCACTATTGCCATCCTTCGCAGAGAATAGCTGAAGCTAATACAGAAATACTGATCGCAGATATCGAACGAATAGCAGTGTACAGCACAAAAGTTGAAGCCATCCTAACCTAACGCGACGTAACCTAGCACAGCCAAACGCATTCTAACTAAACCTAACGTGCCGCGACTACTATTCCTGGCCTCTAGAGAGGAGAGCAGAGTATAGCAGAGCAATGCAGAGCGCAGGAATCCACCGAAGGGCAGTGTACAGCACAAAAGTCTAAGCTATCGTATCGTAACCAAACCAAACGTGACATAAACAAACGCAACCTAATTCAGACAAACGTGCCGAGAATGCTATTACTGACCTCCGCGGAGCCAAGCAGAGCATATTAGAGAAAAGTAGATCGCAGAAATACACCGGATGGCAGAGTGTAGCGCACGAGTCAAAGATACCCTATCCAAACCTAACCTAGGCATAACTACCCTAATGTAACGTAACACGAACAAACGTGTCTCGGCCACTATTGCAAGCCTCCACAGATTAAGGCGGATGCTAGTAGAGCAATGCAGAGCGTTGGTGTCGGCCAAATAGCGGATTATAGCGCAAATGTCAAAGCCATTCTGACAAAACGTAACCTTTCCTGACCTAAACAAGCGTAACCTAACAAAATATAACGTGCCCATATCAATATTGCTGACATTCCCAGAGCAAATCAGATCACATTAGAGCAGAGTAGAGCACATATATACAACATATAGCAGTGTATAGCCCAATATCTGTGCTATCCTGTCCTAACCTAACCAAACGTGACATAGCCAAACGCAGCATATCTTAGCCTAACGTGCCGGCAGCACTACTGCTGGCCACCCCAAACCAAACAGAGCATATTAGAGCACAGTAGAGCCCAGAAGATACCGGTATATCTGTGTGTAGCACAAAAGTCAAAACTATCATGTCCAAACCTGACCAAACGTGACAAAACCAGTCGCACCATAACATATTTTAACATGCCGAGACCAGTATTGCTGGCCTCCTCGGAGCCAAGCAGAACATATTAGAGCAGAGTAGTGCACAGAAATCCATGGAACCGCAAACCGTAGCACGAAATTCAAGGATACCCTGACCTAACATTAGAAAACCTTACATAAGAAAACGTAACGTAATGCAATCTCCCGCGACGCGGCCACGATTTCGGGATTTCGCAAATGAAAGCAGAGAATATCAGATAACAGTAGAGCGAAAATCCACCGAATACCGTTGCATAGCACAAAAGTCAAAGCTACCGTAGCCTAACCTAATCAAATATCAGATATCCTACCGTAACCAAGCCCAACCTAACGTGCCTAGACCAGTATTACTGAGCTCACATACCAAAGCAGAACATACTAGAGCACAATACAGCGTGGGAATCCACCGAAAAGCGAGTGTATAGCGCAAAGGTCAGAGCTGCCCTGTTCTAGGCTAAGCAAACGTCACCGAACCAAAAGAAGCATAACTCGACATATCGTGCCTCGACCACTATTCCTGGACTCCCGAGGGACAAGCAGAACATACTAGAGCACAGTGGAGCGCAGAAGTCCACGGAATGACAGTGTACAGCACAAAAGTTAAGGCTATCCTAACCAAGCTTAGCCTGACGCAACCAAACCGAACAAAAGCTGACACATCATAACGTGCCGAGACCACTATCGCTGGCTTTGCCAGAGCCAAGCTGAAAATATTAGAGCACCGTGGGGTGCATAAATCCACCTAATAGCAGAATATAGCACTAAAGGCATGGCTATCCTCTTCTAACCAGGGGAATTGTGACATAACCGACCGTACACTAACTTCACCTGACGTGCCGGCACCAATATTTCTGGACACCACAGCGCCAAGCAGGACATACTAGGGCGCAGTAGGGCGCACAAAACCACCGAACAGCAGTGCAGGCACAAAGGTTAAAGCTATCGTTACCAAACATGTCCTAAACCAACCTAACCGTACATAGCCTGACCAATCGTAACGTGCCGAGACAACTGTTGCTGTCCTCCCCAGAGCCAAGCAGGACATACTAGCGCACAGTAGATCGCAGCAATTCGCCGAATAGCGTCGTATAGCACAAGAGTCTAGGCCAACCTGGCCAAACTTCACATAACCTAACCAAACCAAACGTAATTTAACTCAACGTATCGCGCAATGACCGTTACTGCTGGTCTACCCAGTGTCGAGCACAGTATAGTAGAGCAACGGTGAGCGCAGAAATCCATCGAAATACAGTGTATAGCACAAAGGTCAGAGTTATGCTATCCTAACGTAGTCAAACGTAACATAAACGAACGTAACTTGTCTCATCCTAACGTGCCCACAACATTATTGCTGACGTCTACAGAGACAAGCAGAATATAATAGAGCACAGTGGAGCGCAGAAATCTGGGGCATTGAAATGCAAAACAGATAAGTAAAAGATACCCTAACATAACCTGTCCTAACCTAATCTAACCAAATATAATCTATTGCAACCTAACGAGACTAGCCAAATCTTTCTGATCTCCATATCGCCAAGCAGGGCATATTGGGGGAGAGTAGATTGCAGAGGTCCGTAGATTGGCCGTGTATAGCACGAAAGCTAGAGATATCCTAACCTAACGCAAACAATCCTGTCATAACAAAACGTAACCTGACACAACCTAACGCGCCTCAACCACTTTTTCTGGAATTCCCAGCGCAAAGCAGTGAACATTAGATCACAGCAGAGTGCAGAAGTCCACCGGACATCAGAGTACAGCGCGAAGGACATAGCTATCCTGTCCTAACGTATCCAAAGTCACCTAACCAAGAGCAGCGTAACTGAACCTAATGTGCCGAGACCACTATAGCTGGCATCTCCAGCGCCAAGCAGAGAAAATTAGAGCGCAGTAGAGGGCGGAAATCTTCTGAATCGCAGGGTATAGCACAAAAGTCAAACCTATCTTGTCATAACCTAACCAAACTTATCCCAAGCGAACGTAACATAACCCTCGCTAACGACAGGACCGCTATTGCTGCCCCCCCCCCCAAAGTGCCAAGCAGAAAATATTAGATGACAGTAGTACGCAGAAATCCATAGGATCGCCGTGTATAACAGAAAGGTCGAAGCAATCCCAACCAAACTTAACCTAACCTAACCTAACCAAACGCAACCTTGCGCAATCTAGCTTGCCGCGATCACCATCGCTGGCGTCCCCAGGGACAAGCAGAGTACTATAGAGCAGAGAAGAGCGCAGAAGTCCACAGAATAGCAGTATTGAGCACAAAAGTCGAAGCTATCCATGCCAGACCCAACCTAACCAAACCTAACCAAACATCATATATCAAAAACCATCTTGCGGCGACCAGTACTGATGGCCTCCACAGAGCCGAGCAGAACATATTAAAGTATATGAGAGAGCCGAAATCTATTGGTCGCAGGTATAGCAGAAATGTTAGTGCTAACCAAATCTGGTCCAAGCAAACATAACATAGGCAAACGTGACCCAATTCAAGCTAATGAGCCGCGGCCACAATCTCTGGCCAAACAGGAGCAGACCAGAGCATATGAGATAACAGTGGAGCGCGGAAGTCCACCGAACATCAGTTTACACCACGAAAGGCAAAGTTATCCTAACCTAAGCGAATCCAACATAACCTAACCAAACGTTGCATAACCCAAACTAACGTGCCGTGGCCACGATTGCTGGCCTCGCCAGAGCCAAGCAGAATATACTAGAGCACCGTAGAGCGTAGAAGACATCCGCATAGATGTGTGCAGCACAAAAGTCAGAGCTATTCTCTCCTAACCTGATCAAACGTAATGTAACCAAACGAACCCTTGCTCACACTTACGTGCCGAGACCACTTTTGCTGCCCTCCCTATTGCCACGCAGATCATATTGGGGAAATACAGAGCGCATGAGCCCACCGAATATCGGTGTGCGGCATAAGAGTCAAAGCTTTCGTACCCGAACCGAACCAAACGTAACATAACCAACCGTTACGTAGCATATCTCAACATAACGTGCCGTGTCCACAATTCCCGGCCTCTCCAGAGCCGAGCAGAACATACTAGAGCACAGTAGAGCACAGAAATCAATTGAATGGCAGCGCATAGACCAAGAGTCGACGCTACCGTTTCCTAACGTAGCCACACATAACACAACCGAACGTAGCACAACTCAACCTAACGGGCAGAGACCACTATTCCTAGCCTCACCAGTGCCAAGAAGGATATGCTAGAGCACGGCAGAGCGCAGTAACCCACCGCATTGCCGTGTTTAGCACAAAAGTGGAAGAAATCCTAGCCCAACGTGTCCTATCCTAACCTAACTAAACGTACCGTAACTCAACATGAGGTGCCGAGATTAGCGTTGCTGGCCTCCCCAGAGCCAAGCGGAGCCTATCAGAGCAATGCAGAGCGTAGTAGGCTACCGAATAGCAGTGCATACCACGAAATTCGTGTCGATCGAAACCTGACCCATACAAACGTAACGAAGCCAAACGTAGCCTAAATCAATCCAACGGGCCGAGACTGCTATTACTGGGCTACCCAGAGTTAAGCAGGGTATAGTAGAACAATGTGGGACGTAGAAATCTACCGAAGAGCAGTGTGTGGCACAAATGTCAAAGCTTTCATATCATAACCTGTCCAAGCTGAATCCAACCAAACGAAATTTAACTTAACTTAACGTGCCGAGACCACTATTGCTGGCCTCCACAGATAAGAGCAGAGCATGGCGGAGCACAGCAGAGCGCAGTATTCCACCGAAGAACAGCGAACAACACGTAAGGCTTAGCTGTCCAAATCTAACCCAAACTAGCACAAGCTAACCGAACGCAGCATAACTGATCCTAACGAGCCGAGACCGACGTTGCTGGCATTCCCAGAGGCAAACAAAGCATACTAGTGCACAGTAGATCTCAATAATCCACCGAACAACAGTGTATACCTCGTAAGCCAAAGGTATCCGTACCTAGCCCAGACTAACGTAACACAACCAAACGTAACCTAACTCAACCTATCCAGACAGGACATCATTGCTGGCCTTCCCAGAGGCAAGCAGAACAAATTAGAGCACAGTAGAGCGCATAAGTCTACCGTGTAGCAGTGTACAGCAATAAAGTCTAAGCTATCCTGTCCGAACAGGGCCAAATGTAACGTAGCCTAACGTAACATAAGTCAGCCTAACGTGCCGAGACAACTATTACTGACATCACTAGGACCAAGTAGAACATATTTGTGGGGAGTAGAGCGCAGAAATCCACAGAATGGCGGTATATATCACAATATCCGACGTCTCCAGCTCCTGACCTAGCCAATGGTAGCACCATCAAACGCAACTTAACAAAGCCCGACGTGCCGCGACAACGATGCTAGCTTCCACAGAGCCAAGCAGGACATTTCAGTGGATAGCAGACCTCAGGAATCCATAGTGTCGTAGCGTATATCAGAGAAGCCTAAGCTACCCAAGCCTAACCCAGACCAACGGCGCCTAACCAAACATAGCATGGCTCCACGTAACGTGACGCGACCGCGATTGCTGGGCTCCCAAGGGCCAAGCAGAGTATACAAGAGCACATCATAGCGCAGAATGCCACCAAATAGCAGTGTAGAGCACAAAAGGCAAAGATATCCGCACCTAACCTGACCTAACCTAACATAATCAAACGTAGGATTACTAAACATATCGAGATGGGACCCCCATTTCGGGCCTCTCCAGAGCAGAGCAGATCATATTACAACACGGTAGAGTGCAGAGGTACACCGAATAGCAATGTGTAACACAAAAGTCAGCCATCCTGGCCAAACCAAACATAACCTAACCAAACCAAGTACAACCTAACTCAACCAATCGTGCCACGGCCGCTATTCCTGGTCTCCCCTGAGTCTAGCAGAGTAGAGCAGAGCAACGTGGAGCGCAGAAATCCACCGAACAGGAGTGTATTGCACGAAAGTAGAAGCTACCCTAGTCTGGCTTAACCAAACGAAATATAACCAAACGTAACCTTGCTCGAACTAACGTGCCTAGACCACTGTTGCTGACATTCCCAGAGACTAGCGGAATATACTAGTGCAGAGTAGAGCGCAGAAAACCACCGAATAGCAGTGTGTACCACGAAAGTCATCTCTATCCTATCCCAACCTATCCGAACGATATATAAACATACGTAACATAATTTAACCTAAGGAGCAGGTACCGCTATTGCTTATCTTCCTAGAGCAAAGCAGAACATATTGCAGCACAGTAGAGCGCAGGAATCCACCGAATAGCAGTGTATAGCAGAACACATCGAGCCCTTCCTTCTTAACCTAACAAATCGAAGCACAGCCACACGTAATAGAACCCATATTAGCGTGCCGCGACCACTATTGCTGGCCATCCCGTGTCTGACCACAGTGTAGTAGAACACTGTAGAGCGCAGAAATCAACAGAATAGCAGTGTAGATCAGAAAAAGGCAAAGCTATCCTCTCCTTGCCTTACCAAACGTAACATGAACAAACGTAGCGTAACCAAACCTGGGGTGATAATACCACTATTGCTGGCCTCACAAGTGCCAAGCATAGTATAGCAGACCAATGTAGGAAGCTGAAATCGACCGAAAAGCTGTGTATAGCGCAAAAGGCAAAGCTATCCTAACGAATCGTAACATGACACATCCTAACGTGCAGGGAGCACTACTACTGGCGTCCACAGAGGCAAGCAATGTGTGATGGCGCACAGAATATCGCAGAAGCCCATAGAGAAGCAGTGTGTAGCACAAAAGTAGAAGCTATCCAAGCCAAACTCACCTTAACGTAACCCAACCAAACGTAATCTAACACGACCTAACGTGCCGTAACACTATTGCTGGGCTACCGAGATTAACGCAGAGCATAGTAAAGCAACGTAGTCCGCAGAAACACAAGGAATAGCAGTGCATAGCACAAAAGTAAAAGTTATCGTATCCTTGCCTGTCCAAATCCAATATATCCAAACGCTACCTTACTTAACCTTACGTGCGGAGACCACTATTGCTGGCAACCCCAGAGCAGAGCAGTGCACACTAGAGCACAGCAGAGCATAGAAAGCCACCAAGTGGCAATGTGTAACATAAAAGTCAGGAGTACCTTATCCTAATCTGACCAAGCCTCACCTAACCAAACGTAAAATAACCAAATCTAACGAGACGAGACCTGTACTGCTGGCCTTCCCAGAGCCAAGCAGATCATATTACAACACAGTAGAGCGGTGAAATCCACCGAACATCAGTGTCTAACGCAAATGTCAAAGACATCATTACTAAACGCAGCCTAACATAACTTAGCCAAGCGTAATCTACCGCAATCTAACTCAGGCTACCGAGCCACGACAGCCATTGCTTGTCACCCAGAGTCGAGCAGAGTATAGTAGAGCAATGAAGAGCGCAGAGATCCATCGAATATAAGTGAACAGCGCAAAAATCAAAGTTATCCTAGCCAAACTTCTCCTAACGTAACTTAACCGTACGTAGCCCAACTGAAAGTAACGCTCCGAGAATACTGTTGCTGGCCTCCCCAGAGACAAGCAGAGCATATTAGTGCTATGTGGAGCGCTGAAATCCGCCAAATAGCAACGTATAGCTCAAAAGTCAATGATGTCCTAACCTAACCTGACTCTACCTGACCAAACCGAAGGTAGAATAACTAAATCTAATGAGCCGAGATCTCAATTGCTGGCCGCCACAGGGCAAAGCAGAACATATTAGAGCAGAGTAGAGCTCAGAAATCCACCGAGTAGCAGTGTATAACACAAAACTCAAAGCCGTCCTAACCAAACGTAACCAAAGCTAACCAATCCAAACGTAATTTAACAAATCCTACAGCGCCACGACCGCTATGTCTGGCCTCCCCGGAGTCGAGCAAAGTGTAGTCTAGAAATGGAGAGCGTCGAAGTCCACCAGAAACAGTATATAGTACAAAAGTCATACTTATCCTGTACTAACTTAACCAAACGTAACATAACCAAACGTAACATAGCGCAACATAACGTGTCTGCACCAATATTGCTGACCTCCTCAGAGCCAAGCAGAATATACTAGAACACAGCAGAGCGCAGAAGTCCGCCGCATTGAAGTGCAAAGCAGAAGAGTAGAAGATATCCTAACCTAACCTGACATAACCTAAATTAGCCGAACGAAGCCTAAAACAAACTAACGTGCGGAGTCTGCAATTGATGGCATCCACAGCGCCAAGCAGAGCATATTAGAGGGCGGTACACTGCAGAAATCCATCGAAAATCAGTATATAGCACAGAAGTCAAAGTTATCCTAACCTAACCTCTCCTAACCTAGCCTAACGGAACGTAGCCTAACTAAACATAACGTGCCGAGAATACTATTGCTGGCCTCCCTAGAGCCAATCAGAGCTTATTTGAGCAATATAGAGATAAGAAATCCACCGAACGCTGTGTATAGCATAGAAGTCACAGCGTTCCTATCCCAACCTAATCAAGCATAACGTAACCAAACGATATCTATCTCCGATTAAGGTGCCGAGGCTGCTATTGCTTGCCTCCCCAGAGCCAAGAGGAAAATACCGGAGCACAGTACAGTGCAGAAGTCCACTGAACAACAGTTTATAGCACGAAAGTCAAAGAAATCCGAACATAACCCAAACAAATATAACCTAACCAAACGTAGCCTAACCCAACCTATCGTTCCAAGGCACTATTACTGGCCACCCCCGAGCCGAGCAGAGTACAGTAGGGCAATGTAGAGCGAAGAAATTCACCGAAAAGCAATGTGTGGCACAAAAGTCGCAGCCATCCTGTCCTAACCTATCCAAACGTAATATAGCCAAACGCAACATATTTGAGCCTAACGTGCCGGGAGCATTACTGCTGGTCTCCCCATAGCCAAGCAGAGCATATTAGAGCACAGCAGTGCGCAAGAAGCATCGGTTAGCAGTGTACAGCATAAAAGTCAAAGTTATCATATCCAAACCTGACCAGCCTTAACGTAATCAAACGCACCCTAACAAAGCCTAACGTGCCGAGACCAGTATTGCTGGCATCATCAGAGCCAAGCAGAATATACTAAAGCACGGTAGATCGCAGTAACAGACCGCATTGCAGTTTGTAGCACAAAAGTCAAATATATCTTAACCTAGACTGTCCTAACCTATCCTAACCGAACGTAGCCTAACTAAAAATAACGTGGCGAGAATACTGCTGCTGGACACCCCAGAGGCAAGCATAGCATATTACAGCAACGAAGGGCGCAGATATCCACCGAATAGCGGTGTATATGTTAAAGTCGAAGCTTCCCTTTCACAACCTAACCAGTCGTAATATTACCAAACGTATACTAACACAGTCTGTCGGGCCACGACCACTAGTGCCAGCCTCTCCGGAGTCGAGCAGAGCCTAGTAGAGCACAGCAGAGCGCAGAAATCAGCCGAAGAGCAGTGCATAGTACAAAAGTCGGATCTATTCCTTCCGAACCTACCCAATCGTAACATAACCAAACGTAAAATAACTGCACCTAACGTGCGGAGACCACTATTGCCGGCCTCCGCAGAGCCAAGCACAATATACTAGAACTCAGTAAAGCGTAGAAATCGACCGCATTGCAGTGCATAGCGCAAAAGTCTGAAACACCCTGAGCAATCCTAACCTAAACTAACCAAGCCAATCGTAACATGACCCAACCGAAAGTACCGTGACCTCCACTCCTGCCGACCCCAGAGACAAGCAGAATACGGTGGAGCACAGTAGAGCACAGAAGTCCATAGAAGGTCTGTGTCGAGCACATATACCAAAGCTACCCTAACCTAATCCAACCTACCCAGACCTAACGAAACGTAACGTAACTCAACCTTACGTGACCAAATCAGCATTGCTGCCCTCCCTAGAGCCAAGCAGAGCATTCCCGAGCACACTAGAGCGCAGAAATCCACCGAATATCTGTACTTAGCTCAAAAGTAAAATCTATCCAAACTTAACCCAGCCCAACCTAACGGAACACAACCTGTCTTATCATAACTTGCAGTGACCACCATTGCTAGCCTTCCCAACGCCAAGCAGAACACACTGGGACGCTGTAGAGCGCTGGAATCTACAGAATATCAGTGTATACCACGAAAGTCATATCTATCCAAACCTAACACAAACTAACTTAACGCAGCCGTACGTGGCCTAACAGAGACTAACGTGCCTGGACCACTATTAACGGCCATCACTGAGTCGACCAGAATATATTAGAGCCAAGTAAAGCACAGAAAGGCACCATGTAGCAACGTATAGCACAAAAGACAAATATGTCCATACCTAACCAGACCTAACGTAACACAACAGAATACCCCTGTTCCTGGCCTCCCTGGAGCCGTGCAGAACACGTTACCGCACAGCAGAGTGCAGAGATCCACCGAATAGCATCGTGTAACACAGAAGTCTTAGCCATCCTAACCAAACGTAGCCAAACCAAGAATAACCAATCGTAAAATAACGAAACCTAACTGGCCGCGATCACAGCTGCTGACATCCGCAGATCCAAGCGTAACATATTAGAGCACAGTAGAGAGCAGAATTCCACCGAATAGCAGTGTATAGCACAAAAGTCAAAGCTGTCCTCTCCTAACTTAAATAATCGTGGCACTACCACACGTTATATGACCTGACCTAACACGACGCGATCACTATGGCTGGGCTCCACAGCGCCAAGCAGAACGTACTAGACGGGGTGGAGAGCAAAAATCCATGGAATCGCGTTGTGTGGCAGAAAAGTCAGAGCAACACACACCTAGACCAAGCCAACGTAATAAAGGCAAACGCAGCCTAACGAAACGTACCGTGCTACGACCACCATTCCTGGACCCCGCAGGGCAAAGCAGAATATTGTACAGCATAGTAGAGCGCAGAATACCCGGAATAACTGTGTGCACCACGAACGTCAAAGCTATCCACACCAAACCCAAGCAAACGTAGACTAACTAAACCTAACGTGCCGAGACCGCAATTACTGGCCTCCAGAGTGCCGAGCATAGTATACTAAAGCCGGGTAGAGCGCAGAAATCCACCGAGTTGCACTGTACAGCACAAAAATCGAAGCTATACCGCCCTAACCGAACCAAACCAAACCTAACCAAGCGTCATATAACTCAACGTAATGTGCCGCGACCACTATTGCTGGCGTCCCTGGCAATGCACTACATATTAGAGGAGAGTAGGGCGCAGAAATCCATTGAATCGCAGTGTACAGCAGAAAAGTCGAAACTACACAAACCTAACCGGAGCGAACGTAACCAAACCAAATGTAGTGTGTCTAAACGTAGCGAGGCGAGACCTGTGCTGCTGGATTCCCCAGAGCCTAGCAGAACCTACTAGACCGCAGTAGAGCGCAGGAATCCACCGAATAGCAGTGTACTGCACAAAAGTCAAAGCTGCCCTATCCCAACCTAACAGAACGGAATGTAACCAAACGTAATCTGACCCATCCTAACATGCCGAGGCCACTATTGCCGCTATCATCAGAGCAGAGCAGAACGTGTTAGAGGAAGGTAGAGCGCAGAAATCCGTAGAGTCGCAGTGGATGGCACAATAGTCCAAGATACCCTATCCTAGCATAGGCAAACGTAACGTAACCGAGCGTTGCCTAGCTCTACCTAATGTCCAGAGATCATTACATCATGTCTCTCCAGATCCAAACAGAGTATACTAGGCTAATGCAGATCGCAGTAATTCACCGCATTGCAGTGTATAGCACAAAGGTAAAAGATGCCCTAACCTAACCTTACCGAACGCAACATGACCAAACGAAACCTAACGCAACCTATCGTGCCTCGATCACTGCTGCTGGACTCCCCATCGCCGGGCCGATCCGATTAGAGGAGAGCAGAGCGCTGAAGTCCATTAGGTGGCAGTGTACGGCACAAAAGTCAATGATATTCCAAACAAACCCAAACATACCTAATCTAACGAAATGTAGCCAAACAGAGACTAATGCGCCGTGGCGAATATATCTGGCTTCCTCGGTGCAAAGCAGAAAAAATTAGATCACAGCAGAGCGCTGAACCCCACCGAAAAGCAGTGCATAGCACAGATGTCAAGGCCACCCTTACTAAACCAAGCACAACCTAACCTAACCAACGGAGAATAACTAAAGCAAGAGCGACGATACATGTATTGCTGGCATCCACAGATCCAAGCAGAACACATTAGAGCAGAGTAGAGCGCAGAAATCAAACGAATGTCAGTGCAAAGCACAAGAGTCGCCGCTAGCCACTCCCAACCTGACAAATCGTAATAAAACATTACCCAACGTACCTCAGCCTATCGTGCCGAGACCACTATTGCTGGACTCCCCATAGCCAAGCAGAATATGCTAGAGCACTGTAGAGCGCAGAGGGGCACCGAAAAGCGGTGTGTAGCACAAATCTCGGAGCCATCCTAACCAAACTTATCCTACCCTAGCCTAACCAACCTTGACCTAGCAGAACCTATCGTGCAACGACCGCCGTTGCTGGCATTCGCAGAACAAAGCAGAGGGTATTAGATATCAGAAGAGCGCAGCCTTCGAAGAGCAGTGTATAGCACAAGCGCCAAAGCTATAATGTCCTAAACTAAGCAAACGTAACACAAGCGGACGTAACATAACCCATACTGACGTTCCACGACCGCTATTGCTGGCCACGCGAGAGCCAATCGGAGTATAGCGGAGCACTGTAGAACGCTGTAATCGTCCGTATAGCAGTGTATACCGCAAAAGTCAAAGCTACTCTGACCAAGCCAGCCATACCTAATCCAATGAAGCGTAACATAGCATAACTCAACCTGCCGAGAGTAGTATTCATGGCGTCCACAGAGACAAGAGGGGTACGATAGCGCGCAGAAGTCCATGGAGTAGCATAGCGCAGCAAAAAAGTCAATGGTATCCTAACACAGCACAATGTACCCTGACATCACCAAGCGTAATATAACTCAAACTAACGTGTCGATACCACTATTGCTTGCCTGGCGAGAGATGAGCAGAGCATTGCAGAGCAACGTAGAGCACAGAAATCCACCGAATAGCAGTGTATAGCGCTAAAGTCTAAGGTATCATGGCCTAACCTGATAAAACGTGACAATACCAAACGCATCAAAACTCAGACTAACTTCCTGAGTCCAATGGAGCTGGCTTCCCCATAGCCAAGCAGAATATACTAGGGTGCAGTAGAGCGCAGAAATCCACCGAATAGCAGTGTATAGCAGAAAAGTCAAAGCCATCCTGTCAAAACAATACACAACCTATCCTAACCAAGCGTAGAATAACTAAACCTAACCGGCCGAGACATATGTTGCCGGCCTCCGAAGAGCCAGGTAGAACATACTAGAGCCCAGTAGTGGGCAGGAATCTTCCGAACGATGACCTCCACTCCTGCCGACCCCAGAGACAAGCAGAATACGGTGGAGCACAGTAGAGCACAGAAGTCCATAGAAGGTCTGTGTCGAGCACATATACCAAAGCTACCCTAACCTAATCCAACCTACCCAGACCTAACGAAACGTAACGTAACTCAACCTTACGTGACCAAATCAGCATTGCTGCCCTCCCTAGAGCCAAGCAGAGCATTCCCGAGCACACTAGAGCGCAGAAATCCACCGAATATCTGTACTTAGCTCAAAAGTAAAATCTATCCAAACTTAACCCAGCCCAACCTAACGGAACACAACCTGTCTTATCATAACTTGCAGTGACCACCATTGCTAGCCTTCCCAACGCCAAGCAGAACACACTGGGACGCTGTAGAGCGCTGGAATCTACAGAATATCAGTGTATACCACGAAAGTCATATCTATCCAAACCTAACACAAACTAACTTAACGCAGCCGTACGTGGCCTAACAGAGACTAACGTGCCTGGACCACTATTAACGGCCATCACTGAGTCGACCAGAATATATTAGAGCCAAGTAAAGCACAGAAAGGCACCATGTAGCAACGTATAGCACAAAAGACAAATATGTCCATACCTAACCAGACCTAACGTAACACAACAGAATACCCCTGTTCCTGGCCTCCCTGGAGCCGTGCAGAACACGTTACCGCACAGCAGAGTGCAGAGATCCACCGAATAGCATCGTGTAACACAGAAGTCTTAGCCATCCTAACCAAACGTAGCCAAACCAAGAATAACCAATCGTAAAATAACGAAACCTAACTGGCCGCGATCACAGCTGCTGACATCCGCAGATCCAAGCGTAACATATTAGAGCACAGTAGAGAGCAGAATTCCACCGAATAGCAGTGTATAGCACAAAAGTCAAAGCTGTCCTCTCCTAACTTAAATAATCGTGGCACTACCACACGTTATATGACCTGACCTAACACGACGCGATCACTATGGCTGGGCTCCACAGCGCCAAGCAGAACGTACTAGACGGGGGGGAGAGCAAAAATCCATGGAATCGCGTTGTGTGGCAGAAAAGTCAGAGCAACACACACCTAGACCAAGCCAACGTAATAAAGGCAAACGCAGCCTAACGAAACGTACCGTGCTACGACCACCATTCCTGGACCCCGCAGGGCAAAGCAGAATATTGTACAGCATAGTAGAGCGCAGAATACCCGGAATAACTGTGTGCACCACGAACGTCAAAGCTATCCACACCAAACCCAAGCAAACGTAGACTAACTAAACCTAACGTGCCGAGACCGCAATTACTGGCCTCCAGAGTGCCGAGCATAGTATACTAAAGCCGGGTAGAGCGCAGAAATCCACCGAGTTGCACTGTACAGCACAAAAATCGAAGCTATACCGCCCTAACCGAACCAAACCAAACCTAACCAAGCGTCATATAACTCAACGTAATGTGCCGCGACCACTATTGCTGGCGTCCCTGGCAATGCACTACATATTAGAGGAGAGTAGGGCGCAGAAATCCATTGAATCGCAGTGTACAGCAGAAAAGTCGAAACTACACAAACCTAACCGGAGCGAACGTAACCAAACCAAATGTAGTGTGTCTAAACGTAGCGAGGCGAGACCTGTGCTGCTGGATTCCCCAGAGCCTAGCAGAACCTACTAGACCGCAGTAGAGCGCAGGAATCCACCGAATAGCAGTGTACTGCACAAAAGTCAAAGCTGCCCTATCCCAACCTAACAGAACGGAATGTAACCAAACGTAATCTGACCCATCCTAACATGCCGAGGCCACTTTTGCCGCTATCATCAGAGCAGAGCAGAACGTGTTAGAGGAAGGTAGAGCGCAGAAATCCGTAGAGTCGCAGTGGATGGCACAATAGTCCAAGATACCCTATCCTAGCATAGGCAAACGTAACGTAACCGAGCGTTGCCTAGCTCTACCTAATGTCCAGAGATCATTACATCATGTCTCTCCAGATCCAAACAGAGTATACTAGGCTAATGCAGATCGCAGTAATTCACCGCATTGCAGTGTATAGCACAAAGGTAAAAGATGCCCTAACCTAACCTTACCGAACGCAACATGACCAAACGAAACCTCACGCAACCTATCGTGCCTCGATCACTGCTGCTGGACTCCCCATCGCCGGGCCGATCCGATTAGAGGAGAGCAGAGCGCTGAAGTCCATTAGGTGGCAGTGTACGGCACAAAAGTCAATGATATTCCAAACAAACCCAAACATACCTAATCTAACGAAATGTAGCCAAACAGAGACTAATGCGCCGTGGCGAATATATCTGGCTTCCTCGGTGCAAAGCAGAAAAAATTAGATCACAGCAGAGCGCTGAACCCCACCGAAAAGCAGTGCATAGCACAGATGTCAAGGCCACCCTTACTAAACCAAGCACAACCTAACCTAACCAACGGAGAATAACTAAAGCAAGAGCGACGATACATGTATTGCTGGCATCCACAGGTCCAAGCAGATCACATTAGAGCAGAGTAGAGCGCAGAAATCAAACGAATGTCAGTGCAAAGCACAAGAGTCGCCGCTAGCCACTCCCAACCTGACAAATCGTAATAAAACATTACCCAACGTACCTCAGCCTATCGTGCCGAGACCACTATTGCTGGACTCCCCATAGCCAAGCAGAATATGCTAGAGCACTGTAGAGCGCAGAGGGGCACCGAAAAGCGGTGTGTAGCACAAATCTCGGAGCCATCCTAACCAAACTTATCCTACCCTAGCCTAACCAACCTTGACCTAGCAGAACCTATCGTGCAACGACCGCCGTTGCTGGCATTCGCAGAACAAAGCAGAGGGTATTAGATATCAGAAGAGCGCAGCCTTCGAAGAGCAGTGTATAGCACAAGCGCCAAAGCTATAATGTCCTAAACTAAGCAAACGTAACACAAGCGGACGTAACATAACCCATACTGACGTTCCACGACCGCTATTGCTGGCCACGCGAGAGCCAATCGGAGTATAGCGGAGCACTGTAGAACGCTGTAATCGTCCGTATAGCAGTGTATACCGCAAAAGTCAAAGCTACTCTGACCAAGCCAGCCATACCTAATCCAATGAAGCGTAACATAGCATAACTCAACCTGCCGAGAGTAGTATTCATGGCGTCCACAGAGACAAGAGGGGTACGATAGCGCGCAGAAGTCCATGGAGTAGCATAGCGCAGCAAAAAAGTCAATGGTATCCTAACACAGCACAATGTACCCTGACATCACCAAGCGTAATATAACTCAAACTAACGTGTCGATACCACTATTGCTTGCCTGGCGAGAGATGAGCAGAGCATTGCAGAGCAACGTAGAGCACAGAAATCCACCGAATAGCAGTGTATAGCGCTAAAGTCTAAGGTATCATGGCCTAACCTGATAAAACGTGACAATACCAAACGCATCAAAACTCAGACTAACTTCCTGAGTCCAATGGAGCTGGCTTCCCCATAGCCAAGCAGAATATACTAGGGTGCAGTAGAGCGCAGAAATCCACCGAATAGCAGTGTATAGCAGAAAAGTCAAAGCCATCCTGTCAAAACAATACACAACCTATCCTAACCAAGCGTAGAATAACTAAACCTAACCGGCCGAGACATATGTTGCCGGCCTCCGAAGAGCCAGGTAGAACATACTAGAGCCCAGTAGTGGGCAGGAATCTTCCGAACGACTGTGTACAGTAGGAAGGTCAAGGCTATCCTACGCAAACCTAGCCAAACCTTAGAGTACCAAACGTAACGGAACTCGACATAACGTGCCTCGACCACCATTGCTGGCATGCCGAGTGTCGAGCGGAGCATAGTACAGCAATGTAGAGTGCAGAAATACACCGAATAGGGGTGCATTGCACAAAAGCCAAAGCTACCCTGTCCTAACGTGATCAAAGGTAAAACAAGCGGAAGTAGCGCAACGCAAACTGACGTGCCACGACCGCCAATGCTGGCCTCACGAGAGCTAAGCTGAGTATAGCAGGGCATTGTAGAACGCTGAAATAGTATGAACAGCAGTGCATAACTCAAAAGTCAAAGCTACCATAACAAAGCCTAACCAAACGTAACATTACCAAATATAGCCTAACAAGGCCTGTCGTGACATTAACACTATTGCAGTCCTTCCCAGAGCCACGCACAATATAATGGAGCACAGTAGAGCGCAGAGAGCCACCAAATAGCAGTGTACTGTACAAAGGTCAATGATATCTCAACCTGACCT
Source organism: Eufriesea mexicana (assembly GCF_001483705.2). Classification (NCBI taxonomy): domain Eukaryota; kingdom Metazoa; phylum Arthropoda; class Insecta; order Hymenoptera; family Apidae; genus Eufriesea; species Eufriesea mexicana. The sequence continues at coordinate 143,981 of NW_016909852.1, forward strand.
TACCTAACCTAACATAATCAAACGTAGAATAACTAAACGTAACGAGCCGAGACCTCTATTGCTGGCCTCCACAGAGCCCAGCAGAACATATTGTAGCATAGTAAGGCGCAGAAGTCCACCGCGTAGCAGTGTATAACGCAAAAGTCAAAGCCATCCTAAACAAACGTAACCGAACCTAACCTAACCAAACGAAATATAAATCAACTTATCGTGCCACGACCACTATGGCTGGTCACCGCACAGTCGAGCAGGGAATAGTAGAGCACAGTAGAACGAAGAACTCCACCGAATAACAGAGTACAACGCGAAAGACAAAGGTATTAGTATCTAGCCCAAACTAGCGTAACCTAACCAAACGTAGCATAACTCAACGTAACGTGCTGAGATCACCATTACTGGACACCCGTAAGTCGGGCAGAGTATAGTAGAGCTACGTAGATAGTACAAGTCCACAGAATAGTTGTGTATAGCTCACAAGACAACTCTAAACTAACCTAACCAATCCATACTTAATATAAGCGAACGTAACATAACTTAACCAAACGTACCCAGATCACTATCGCTGGTAACCCCATAGTCGGGCAGTGTATAGTAGAGCAATGAAGAGCGTAGAAACAAGGAAATATCTGTTTGTAGCACAGAAGTCAATGCAATCCTATTCGAACTTAACCAAGCGTAACATAAGCTGACGTAACGTAACCCAACCTGACGTGCAATGAATGTTACTGCTGGCCGCGCGTGATATAAGCAGAGTATGGCAGAGCAGTGTCGAACGCTGAAATCGCCTGAATAGTAGTTTATAGCAAAACGTAGGGGGGAACCCTAGCCCAATCTGACCTAACCCAAACTAATCAAACGTAACCAACCCCAACCCAACGTGCCTAGCCAGCAATCGCTGGACTTTCCACCGCCAAGCAGGGCATATTACGGGTGAGTGGAACTCAGGGTTCCATAGATCGGAAGTGTAATGCACGAAATTCAAGGATACCCTAACACAAACCAATCAATCCGAACGTAACCGAGCATAACATAACACAACCTAACACGCCGCAGCCACTATTTCAAGCATCGTCAGTTCAAAGCTGGGAATATTAGGTAACAGTAGTGCGCGGGAATCCACTGAGTAGCAGTGTATGGAAAAAAGTCAAAGCTACCCTATCCTACCCTAACCAAACTTAACGTAGACATATGAAATCTATCTCAAACTAACGTGCCGAGATTGCTAGTGCTGACCTACCCAGTGTAAAGCAGAAAATACTAGAACACAGTAGATCGCAGAAATCCACGGAGAAGCAGTGTACACCTCGTAAGTCAAAGCCATCCAGACCCAACCAAGGCCAACATAACCTTACCAAACGTAGCTTAACACAACCTAACGTGCCGAGACCGCTATTGCTGGCCCCCCCGGCGTCAAGCAGAGCACACTAGAGCACAGTAAAGTGTAGAATTTCACCGACTAGCAACGTATGCCGCGAAAGTCAAATATATCCAAACCAAACCCAAGCGAACATAACCTAACCAAGAGTAACCTAACTCAAGCTAGCGGGCCGAGACAAATATTACTGGCATGTTCAGGGTCAGTCAGAATATACTGCAGCACAGTAGAGCGCAGTATTGCACCGCAATGCAGTGTGTGGCGCAAACGTCAAAGACATCCTAACATAACGTGTCCTAACCAAACCGATGCAAACGTAGAACAACTAAACCTAACTAGCGGAGCACTGTACTGCATCATCAGAGCCAAGCAGGACACACTAGAGCAGAGTGGATCGCAGAAATCCACCGTATAGGAGCGTACAGCACGAAAGTCAGATCCATCCCAACCAAACCTTACCATACCGTAACTAAGCGAACGTAACCTGCCTCAACCTCTCGAGACACGACCGCCATTGCTGGTCTCCCCAGATGCCCGTAGAGCACAGTGTAGTAATGTAGAGGGCAGAAACGATCCGAATAGCAGTTTACAGTACAAAAGTCAAAGCTATTCTCTTCTAACCAAACCAAACGTGGCATCGCCATACGGAACGTAACAGAGACTATCGTGCCGGGACCACTACAGCTGGCCTCCGCATAGCCAAGCAGAATATTGTAGACCTCGGTAAAGCGCAGGAATGCACAGAAAAGCAGTGTACAGCACAATAGTCAAAGCCATCTAGACCAGACTTATCTTAACCTAACCAAGGCTAACGGAACCTAACTCAACCAAGCGTAGCATGAACATTAATGCTGGCCGCCCCAGGGACAAGAAGAATATATTAGGGCACAGTAGAGCGCAGACGTCCACCGGAATGCAGTGTATCACACAGAAGTCAAAGGCATCCTAACCTAACCTGCCCTAACCTACCCTAACCTAACATAGCCCAACTGATCATAAGGCGCCGCGACCACTATTTCTGGCCCTCCGGGAGCCGAACTGAGTATGGTAGAGCAATGTATGTCGCAGAAATCCAATGAAGTGCACTGTGCAGCACAAAAGCCGTAGCCATACTATCCTAACCTAACCAAGCGTAACATAATCGGACGCAACTTAAATCAACCTATCGTGTCGAGGCCGCTATTGCTGTCCACCCTAGTGACAAGCAGAACATACTGGAACACAGTGGTGCGCAGAAATCCGCCGAAAGAAGTCTACTCCACGTAATTTGGAGCTATCCATGCATAGCCCAGACCAACACAACCAAACCAAACGTAGTCTAACTAAATCTAACGTGACCAGACCACTGTTCCTGGCGTCCCCATAGACGTGCAGGCTACAGTAGAGCAATGTAGAGCGCAGAAATCCACCGGACAGCTGTGTATAGCCCACAAGTCGAAGCTATCACCTCCAGACGTAGCCAATCGTAATAAAGACAATCGTAACATGACACAACCTAATGTGCCGTGACCACGATTGCTGGTATCTCCTCGGCCAAGCAGAACAAGTTAGCGGATATGAGAACGCAGGTCACCGTAGAATCGCACTGTACATCAGAGAAGTTTAAGCTACCCAAGCTTAACCCGAACCTGCGGAATATACCAGAAAGTAGCCTAATTTAACCCAACGTACCGAGACCGCCACTGCTGGCGCCCCAGCGCCAAGCAGAGCATATTAGAGCAATTTAGGGTACAGAAGTCCACCGAGCAGCTGCCTCTAAAGTCCAAGCTGTCACCTCCAAGACACAGCTAATCGTAACATAACCAAATGTAGCGTAACTCAATCAAACGCGCCGCGACCACTATTACTGGCCTCCAAATCAACGAGCTGATTATAGTAGGCAACGTAGGGCGCGGAAATCAACGCAATTGCAGTGTATAGCATAAAAGTCAAAGCTACCATATCCTAACCAAATCAAACGCATCATCATCGAACGTTGCCTAACGTAAACTAACGTGCCGATAGCTCTATTGCAGGCCTCCTCAGAGATAAGCAGAATATACTATAGCACCGTAGAGCGCTGAAATCCACCGAATAGCATTGTACAGCGCAAAGGTCGAAGTAATCACCTCCTTACATAGCCAACCTTATGACCAAACGTAACGTAACACAGACTGGGGCGCGAGGACCACTACCGCCGGCCTCACTAGAGCCAAGCGGAGTATAGCAGAGCAATGTACAACGCAGAAATCCACAGAGTAGCAGCGTATGGCACAAAAGTCAAAGCTATCCCCATTAAACTTAACCAAACCTAACATTACCAAACGTGCCATAGCACAAACTAAAGTGCCGAGAGCATTACTCCTGGCGTCCATAGTTACAAGCAACGTCTGATATCGCACTGATGAGCGCGAAAGCCCACAGAATAGCATTGTGTGGCACAAATCTCGAAGCTATCCTAACCTAACACATCGCTACCTATCCCAGCCAAACGTAACCTGGCCTAACCGAACGTGCCGCGACCGCAATTGCTGTCCTCCCTATAGTCGAACAGAGTAGAGTAGATCTATGCAGGCCGCAAAAGTCCATTGAATGGCAGTGTATAGCACAAAGGTCTAAGATATGTTATCCTAACGTGAATAATCACAGCATATCCACACGCAACGTAACTCGGACTAGCGGGCAGGGACGAATACCGCTGGCATCCCCATGGTCAAGCAGAATATACTAGAGCACAGTAGAGTGCCGCTTTCCACCGAATAGCAGTGTATAGCACAAAAGTCAAAGCCTACCTGACCAAACTTTGCCGAAACCAACCTACTCACGCGTAACATTACTCAACCAAACATGACACGGCCGCTATTGCTGGCGTCTCCAGATGCAAGCAGACGCTAGAAGAGGAATGCAGTGCACTGGCATTGACCGTATAGCAGTGTATAGCACAAAAGACAAAGCTATTCTGACCAAACCTGTCCGAACCTAGCCAAGCCATCAGTAAAATGACTCAATCTTATGTGGCGAAACCACAATTGGTGGCCTGCCCTGAGCAAAGCAGGACATGCCAGAGCAGTGTAGAGCGCAGAAACTCAGCGTATAGCGGTGTTTGGCACACAAGTCAAAGTTATCCAAATCTAACCTAACCTAACGATGCGTAAGCAAACGGAGCCTAAGCCTTCCTGACGTGTCGAGACCTACACTGCTGTCCTCATCAGAGACAAGCAGAAAAGATTAGAGTGAAGTAGAGCGCAGAGGTCCATAGAATCGCAGTGCATAGCACAACAGAAGATACAGCATCTCAACATAGCCAAACTTAACAAGAACCAGAGCGCCGAGACCACTCTCGCTTGCCTCCCCATAGCCAAGCAGGGCATACTAGATAACAGCAGAGCGCAGAAGTCCACCAAAAAGCAGTCTATACCACGAAAGTCACAGCAATCCAGACCTAACCCAAACTAACGTAAGCCCGCCGAACGTAGCCAAATTCAGAATAACGCGCCGCGGCCACTATTTCTGGCCTCACCAGCGAAAAGCAGAGCATATTGGAGCACAGTAGAGCGGAGAAGTGCACCGAGACGCAGTATGTGTCGCAAGAGCCGCAGGTACCATAACCTAACCTAACCAATGACAACACAACCCAGCGAAGAAAAGCTCAACCAGACACGCCGCTACCACTATTGTTGGCCTCCACAGGACCTAGCAGAACATAATAGAGGAGAGTAGGGTGCGAAAATCCATAGAATCGCCGTGCACAGCGGAAAAGTCAATGATATCCAAACCCAACCCGAAATAACATGACCTAACCTAGCGTAGCCAAACCCAAAGTTTCGTGCCGCGACCATTATTGCTGTCCTCACCAGGGTTCAAAATATATAGCACAAAAGTCTATGATATCCGGTCCTTTATGGACCTAACCTAAACTAACCAAACGTAGAACAACTGTACATAACGAGCCGAGACCGCTATTGCTGACTTCCCAGAGCCAAGCAGCATGCACAAGTACACAGACGATTGCAGAAAGCCACCGAGAAACACTGTACACCACGCAAGTCGATGCTATCCAAACATAACCCAGACAAACGTAAACTAACCAAACGTAGCATAACTCAGACTAACGGGCCGATATCACTATTACTGGCCTTCCGATCGACGAGCAGATTATTGCAGAGCAATATAGGGTGCAAGAACCCCCGAACAGCAGTGTACAGCATAAAAGTCGAAGCCATTTTGTCCTAACCAGGCCAAACGTACCATAACCTAACGTAACGTAGCTCAAACTAACGTGAGGAGACCGCTACTGCTGACATCCACAGAAACAAGCAGATCATACTAGAGCACAGTTGACCGCAGAAATCCACCGAATTGCAGTGCATTGTACAAAAGTAGAAGCTAACCAGGACAAACGTAGCCTATCGCTACCTAATCGAAGGTAACATAACACAACCTGACGTGCCGCGACCGCGGTCTAACAGGACACGTTAGAGGAGCGTAGAGCACATAAATCCAAAGAATGGCAACGTTTAGCAGAAAAATCAATGCTATCCTTACCAAACCCAGACTAACCTGACCAAACCAAGCGTAGCCTATCCCAAACTAACGTACCGAGACCACAATTTCCAGCCTCCACAGAGCCACGCAGGATATACTAGAACACAGCGAAGCGCAGTAACCCACCGAATTGCAGTGCATAGCATAAAAGTAAAAGCTATTCGATCCAAGCCTAGCCTAACCCGACCTAACCAAAGGCAATCTAACCTAACCTAACATGCCGCGCCCACTATTACTGTCCTCCCCAAGGCAGAGCAGAGCATATTCGGGCGCAGTGGAGCAGAGAGATCCACCGAAAAGCAGTATGCGACAAAAATGTCAAAGGTACCTATGGTACCTAAAGGTACTAACCTAACAGAGCCTAACGCTCCGCGGACACAATTTCTGGCCTCCACAGTGCAAGGTAGTGAATATTAGATAACAGTGGGGCGCAGAGATCCACCGAATAGCAGTGTATAGCCGAAAGTCAAAGCTGACCTGGCCTAACCTAGACAAACATAACATAAGTAAACCTAACCTGGCGAGAGCATTATTCCTGGCTACCACGGAGAAAAGCGGATTGTGATAGCGCACAGAAGAGCGCAGGCGTCAATAGAATAGCATTGTGTAGCACAAAAGCCACAGCCATCGTAACCTAACTCAACGTTACCTAACCTAGCCCAACGTAATCTGACTTGACCTAATGTGTCGCAAACACAATTACTGACGTCCCGACGGTCGAGCAGAGTACAGAAGAGAATTGTAGAGCGCAGAAATCCACCGAATGTCCGTGTACAGCATAAAAGCCCTATCTATCCTTTCCTAAGTTAACCAAACATAAAATAACGGAATGCAGCGTGCCTTAGACTGACGTGCCGAGAACAATACTGATGACCTCCCAATAGTCAAGCAGAATACACTAGAGCACAGTGGAGCGCAGAAAGCCACCGAAGAGCTGTGCATAGCACATAGGCCAAAGCCAACCTAAGCAAACATAGCATAAACGTAACTTACCAAACGTAACGTAACTCAACCATACGTGCCGCGAGCACCATTTCTGGCTTCCCCGGAGACAAGCGGATGCCGGTAGAGCAACACAGAGCGCACATATCGGCCGAATAGCCCTGTATAGCACAAAAGATAAAGCTATCCCTACCAAACGCAACGTAACCCAACAAAACGAGACATGTCCGCCATTGCTGGCATCCACAGAGACAAGTAGATGCTAGTGCAGCAATGCAGTGCACAGATAATGACCGAATAGCAGTGTATACCGCAAAAGTCATGGTTATCCTATCCTAGCCTAATCAAACGTAACATAAACGAGCGTAGCATAACTCAACCTAACGTGCCCAGACTATTTCTGCTGACTTCCGCAGAGACAAGCAGAATATCTAGAGCTCTGTAGAGCTCAGAAATGCGGCGCACTGAAGTGCAAAGAGGAAAAGTAGAATATATCCTAACACAACATGACCCAGCTTAACCTAACCAAACGAATCGATTCCACCCTAACGTGCCTAGCCAAATATTTCTGGGTTCCCCATCGGCAAGCAGGGCATATTTGGGGGAGTAGAGCGCTGAGGACCATAGAATGGACGTGTATAGCACGAAAGTCAAATGTATCCCAACCTATCCCCGGCGAACGTTACAAAACGTAACATAATCCAACCTAACGCCCCGCGGCCACTACTTCTGGAATTCTCTGAGCAAAGCAGGGAATAGTATATAACAGTAGAGCGCAAGAAATCACCGAAAAGCAGTGTACAGCACAAAAGTCATAGCTATCTTATCCTAACATAGCCAAACATGATACAGCCAAACGTAACCTTACTGAACTTAACGTGCCTAGACCACAATTACTGACCCCCACAGAGCAAGGCAGAATATACTATAGCACAGGAGAGCGCTGAAATCCGCCGCACTCGAGTGCAAATCACAAAAGTCAGACGTACCCTATCCAAACCGGACACAACATAACCGGGCACAACTTAACCGCACTCAACCTAACATAGCCTAGCGAAGCATATCCCAACCTAACGTGCAGAGACCACAACTGATGGCATCCGCAGGGCAAAGTGGAGAGTATTAGTGCACACTAAAGCGTAGAAACCCACCGAATAGCAGTGTATAGCACAGAAGTCAAATCTATCCTATCCTAACATAACCAAGCGTAGCCTAACCAAACGCAGCCCAACTCCACCTTACGTGCTGAGACCACGGTTGCTGGACTCCTAAGCGCCAAGCAGAGTACATTAGAGCTGAGTAGAGCGCAGAAGTACACCGAATAGCAGTGAATACCACAAAAGTCCGAGGCACTCTGTCCAAAGCTAGCCAAACGTAGCGCAAGCAGAGTAACGTAGCAGGGCCGTAAGTGCCACGGCCGCTATTGCTTGCCTCACAAGAGCTAAGCAGAGTATCGGAGTGCACCTCATAGCTCTGAAATCACCCGAACAACTGTTTGTAGCTCACAAGTCAAAGCTATGCTAACGAGACCTAATCAAACCTAACGGAACCAAACGAGGCATAACTCAAACTATCCTGCCGAGAGCACTGTTCCAGGCGTCTAGAGAGACAAGTAGTGTGCGATAGCGCACAGAAGAGCGCAGAAGTTTATAGAATAGCAGTGTGTAGCGCAAAAGACGTAGCTATCCTAACCTAAACCATCGTTACCTAACATAACCAAACGTTATATAACTTAACCTAACGTGTCGCGACCACTATTACTGACCGCCGGAATGTCGAGCGGAGTATGGAAGGGATATGTAGAGCGCAGAAATCCGCCGAACTGCGGCGTACAGCACAAAATCCAAAGCTACCCTATCCTGACCTACCCAAACGTAACTTAACTGTACCTAACGTGTCGAGACCTATATTGCTGCCCTCCTCAGAGCCAAGCAGAACATATTAGGGGAGAGTGGAGCACAAAAATCCAAAGAATCGCAGTGTATGGTAGAACAGTCAAAACTACCCTAACGAAACTTACCCCAAACGAGCCTCGCCGAACGTAACGTAGCTCAACATGACGTGCCGAGATCACTATGTCTGGGCTTCCCTCTGCCAAGCCGATCGCACTAGGGCACTGTACAGCGCTAAAATCCTCCGAACAGCTGCGTATAGCACAAAAGTCAAAGCTATCACCTCTTAACATAGCCGATCGTAACCAAACCAAGCGTGATATTTCAAGCCTATCGTGCCCCTATCCCAATTTCTGGCCTCCACAGAGATGAGCAGGGCATAGTAGAGGAGCGATGAGCGCAGAAGTCCACCGAGTGGCAGTTTATAGCACAAGAGTCAAAGCTACTCTAGTCTGACATAGCCAAACGTATCATAACCAAACGTATCGTGACGCAACATAACGTGCCTAGACCACTATTACTGAGCTCCCACAGCAATGCAGAACATATTAGAGCGCAGTAGAGCCCAGATATAATCCGCAGAGCTGCGTGTAGCACCAAAGATCAAGCCATTCCTTCCTAACCTAACAAATCTTAAAATAAACAAACGCTACATGTCTCAAGATTATTTGCGGCGGCCACTATTGCTGGGCTCCACAGACACGAGCAGAGTATAGTTGAGTAGACCGGAGCGTAGAATTCCTTCTAATAACAGTTTATATCACGAAAGTCAAAGCTACCCTAACCTAACGCAATGTAACCTAACGCAGCCGAACGTATTCTAACACAGCCTAACCTGCCGCGACCACTATCGCTGGCATGCCGAGAGTCGAGCCGAGTATAGTAGATCTATGTAGAGCGCAGAATTCCAAAGAAGATATGTGTATAGCACAAAAGACAAAGCAATCATATCCAAACCTGAACAAACGTAACGTATCCAGACGCACCCAAACATGACTTAACGTGTGGAGACCAGCATTGCTGGCCTCCTCAGAACCAAGCAGAATATACTGGAGCACAGTAGAGCGCATAAGTCCACCGAATAGCGGTGTGTAGCATAAGAGTTAGAGCTATCCTAACCAAACCTACCCAAACGAGACATTACCAAATCCGGCATAGCAAAACCCATCGTGCCGCGACCACTATTGCTGTCCTCCCCTGAGACGAGCCGAGTATAGTAGAGCACAGTAGAGCGCAGAAAGCCACCGAATAGCAACGTATTGCACAATAGTCAAAGACATTCTAACCTAACCAGGCATAACCTAACCTAACCGAACGTATAATAAATGTACCTAACGAGACGTGACCTCTGTCCCTGGCATACCCAAAGTCCAGCAGAACACATTAGAGCACTATAGGGTACAGAAACTCATGTAATAGCAGTGTATAGCACAAAAGTCAAAGACGTCCTTACCAACCATAGACTAACCTGTCCTAGCAAAACGTAACCAAACTAAACCTATCGTGAAACGACCGCCATTTCTGGCAACCCCAGAGACAAGCGGACGAGAATAGAGCAACGCAGAGCTCAAATATCAACCGAGCATCTGTGTATTGCGCAAAAGTCGAAGCCATCCCGACCAAACGTAACGTATCCCAACAAAGCGGGCCACGTCCGCTGTAGCTGGCCTCCCCAGGGACAAGCTGATGCTAGTAGAGCAATGCAGTGCACAGATACCAGCCGAATAGCAGCGCATACCACAAAAGTCAGAGCTATCCAAGGCATACCTATCCTGGCCTTGCCAAGCCAAGCGTAACCTAACATTAAATAATGTGCCGAGACAATTATTGCTGTCCTCCCCAGAGTAAAGCAGGATACACAAGAGTACAGCAGAGCGCACAAATTCAACGAATAGCAGTATATAGCACAAAAGTTTAAGCCACAATAACCAAACATAGCCAAACGTTTTCTGACGAAGCGTAACCTACCTAAATCAAACGTGCCACGAACACTATTGCTGGCCACCCCACAGCCATGGAGATGCTAGTACAGAAACACAGAACGCAGATATCAGCCGGACAGAAGTGCATAGGACAAAGGGCAAAGTCATCCTGACCAAACATAATCAATGCTGAATTTAACGCAGCTTAATCTTGCTCAACCAAACCTGCCGCGGCCGATATTCCTGGCCTCTCCAGAGACAAGCAGATGCAAGTAGGGCGATGCTGTGCACAGACATCGACCGAATATCAGTGAACAGCACAACAGTCAAAGATACCCTAACATCACCTGGCCTAACCCAATGCAACCATACATAGGGTAACTAAACGTAATGAGACGAGACCTCCTTTGGTGGTCTCCACAGAGCCAAGCAG
>NW_016909853.1:0-664 GCF_001483705.2 Eufriesea mexicana
CTGCCCTACGCTGCGAGTATATAGATCTCTGTGCTCTACTCTCCTATAGTATGTTCTGCTTGGCTCTGCGGACGCCAGAAAGAGTGATTGCGGCACATTATGATCTGTTAGGTTACGTTGGGATGTGTTACGGTTGGTTTGGTTGGGATAGGATATATTTGAATTTTGTGCTACACAAAATGCTATGCGGAGGGCATATACGCTATACTGTGAACAGGTATATTCCTCTTGGATCTCTGTAGGCCAGCAATATCGGTCACGGCATGTAAGGGATATTGAGGTTTCGATTAGCTATGTTGGTTTATGCTGAGTTTGGTGTGATGGCTTCGACTCTCGTGCTGTACACAGTTATCCGGTGGACTTCCGCTATCTGCTGCGCTCTACAGTATTCTGCTTATCTATGGGGAGGCCAGCAGCAGCGTTCGGCGCACGACATTTGCTTCATGCTACGTTTGGATTGGTTAGGTTTTGTCAAGTTAGGTTAGAACACCTTTGACTTTTATGCTATATGCCCCAATGCGGAGGATTTCTCCCTTCTACTGTGCTGAAGCGCATTATTTTTGGCACTGGGGAGGCAAGTAGCAGTAGGCATGGCACGCTTGGATGGATTAGGTTACTTACGGTTATGTCACAGTAAGTTCGGTTAGGATAGGATATGTTCGAA
>NW_016909854.1:0-1075 GCF_001483705.2 Eufriesea mexicana
TGAGGCCAGAAGTAGCGTTGTGTGCTAGTTAGGCTGACACAAGTTGCGTCTAGTTATGTTAGGTTTGGTTGGGCTAGGTTACGTTGCGTTACGCTATGATGGCATTGACTTTTATGCTACTCACTGCTAACTTGGTTGGGCTAGGTTACGTTGCGTTACGCTATGATGGCATTGACTTTTATGCTACTCATTGCTGTCATATGGACTACTGCCTTCTTCTGCGCTATCACACTGTGCCTGTCTCTGCGGATGCGAGGAATAGTGCTCTGGGCACGGTAGGTTGTGTTATGTTACTCTTTGCTAGGTCAGGTTTGGCTGGGCTTGGTTAGGCTACTTTTGACTTTTGAGCTGTAGACTGCCTTTCGGAATCCTTCAGTTTCCTACAGCGTCCTACGTTGCCCTGCAATACTCTGCATAGCTCTCGTGTGGCTAGCAGTTGCTGTCCTGTCAAGTCAGCTTGGGTTGCGTTACGTCCGCTTACGTTACGTTTTGTTAGATCAGGAGGGGATAGCTTTGACTTTTGTGCTATACATTGCTACTCGGTGTATTTCTGCGATCTACTGTGCCCAAACATGCTTTGCCCGGCTCTGGGTATGCCGGCAATGGTGCTCTCGGCACATTAGGTTGAGTTATGTTACGTTCGGTTAGGTTACGTATGGTTAGGTTAGGATGGGATAGCTTTGACTTTTGTGCTATGCACTGCGATTCTATGGATTTCTGCGCTCCATGCTCCCCCATTAAGCACCGCTCGGCTCTGTAGGTGCCAGCAATACTGGCCGCGGCACGTTAGGATGGGATTGGTTACGTTTGGTTAGGTTAGGTTTGGTTGGGTTAGGTCAGGATAGCTTTGACATATGTGCTCAACTCTAATATCCCATGGACTTCTGTGCCCTAACGTGTTCTACCATATACTGCTTGGCTCTGTGGAGGCCAGCAGGTGTGGCCTCGGCACGCTAGGTTGAAATAGGGTACGGTTTGATTGGCTAGGATAGGATATGTTTGGTTAGGGTAGCTTTGACTTTTGTGCTATACAATACTTTTCGGAGGATTTCTGTGCTGTTCATTGATCTACTAT
>NW_016909855.1:0-14744 GCF_001483705.2 Eufriesea mexicana
CGTCATACTGTGCGTTAATATGTTCTCCTTGGCTCTCGGGAGGCCGGAAATATTGGTCACGGCTCGTTAGGTTGAGTCCCGTTGTGTTTGGTTAGGTTAGGTTTCGAATTCCTCGGTTGAGATATGTCGGCTTTCGTAGTATAAACTGCTCTTCGTTGGATTTCTGCGCTCTGATGTGCTCTACTGTACTCTGTTTGACCCTGGTGATGCCAGAAATTGTGGTCGCAGTACGTTAGGTTGAGTTAGGTCACGTTTGGGTAGGTCTGCACTTGTTTAGGTTAGGTTTGAGTAGCTTTGACCTTCTCGGCAAAGACAGCTGTTAGGCGGATATCTGCGCCCTACTCTGCACTGCTATACTCTGCCCGACACTGGAAATGCCAGCAATAGTGCTCGCTGCATGTTAGGTTTAGTTAGGTTACGCTTGTGTATGTTACGATTTGTTGGGATAGGAGTGTAGAGCTTTGACTTTTGAGCTATACACTGCCATTCAGCGGATTTCTGCACTCTACTGTGCTCTGATGTGTCCAGCTTCGCTCTGTGAAGGACTGCGATACTTGTATCGGTGCATCATTTCGAGTTATGCTACGTAGGGTTTGGTTAGGTTAGTTCAGGTTAGGTTAGGATATCTTTGACTTTGTGCTCTACAATGCAAGGCAGCGTGTTCCTGTATTACACTGTGTTCTAGAATATGCTGCTTGGTCCTGTTGGTCCAGCAATTTTGGTCTCGGCACGTTAGGTCGTGTTATATTACGTTTGGTTAGTGTATTTGTGTTTGGGTTAGGTTTGTGTAGCTTTGACAGTCTTGGCATAGACTGCTATTCGGCGGAATTCTGCGCTATACAGTGCTCTACCATACCCTGCTCGACTCCGGGGAGGCCGGCAATAGTGATCGCTGCACGTTATGTTGAGTCAGATTGCGCTCGGTTGTGTTACAATTGGTTAGGCTCTGAGAGGATAGCTTTGCCTTTTGTGGTATACAGTGCCATTCGGTCGATTTATGGTCTATACTGTGATCCGATATGTTCAGCTTGACTCTGGTAAAGACGGAAATATTTGTCTCGTCACGTTACGTTGAGTTAGGCTACGTTCGGTTTGGTTAGGTTAGGGCAGGTTTAGTTAGGATATCTCTGAACTTGTGCTCTACACTGCAACGTCGCGGATTTCGGGAGGCTACTGTGCTCTAGCAAATTCTGCTTGTCTCTGGTGAGTTCACCAATAGTGGTCGTGGCAGGTTATGTTGTGTTACGGTACGTTTGGATATGTAATGTTAAGTTTGGTTTGGTCAGGTTATCCGTGGCTTTTGTGCTGCACTCTGCTCGTCGGTGGATTCCTACGGTCTTCATGTCTCTACCATACTCTGCTCGACTCTGCGGTGGCCAGTAATATTGGTCTCGTCGCGTCAGGTTAAGTTAGGGTAAGTTTGGCCAGGCTATGTTTGTTTGCGTTAGGTTAGGGTACCTCAGACTTACGTGGTATACACTGTTATTCTCTGAACTTCTGCGCTCTGCTGTGCTCTACCGCATTCTGCCTGGACCTGGGGTGTTCAGCAATAGTGGTCACATCACGTTAGGTTGGGTTAGGCTACGTTCGGTTCGGTTAGGTTAGGTCACGTTAGGTTAGGTTTGGTTATCTTCTACTTTTGTGCTTTAGACTGCAATGCGGCCTGTTTGTGCGCTCTACTCTCTTCTAGTATATTCTGGTTGGCTTCGTGGGACTCGGCATTTGCGGTTGGGGCTCGTTAGGTTGGGTTATGCTGCATTTGGCTATGACTCGTTTGGTTAGGTTGGGCCCGGACAGCTATGACTTTTGCCATACACTGCTATTCAGTGAATTCCTGCGCTCCACTGTGATCTGATATGTTCAGTTTGGATATGGGAAAGACCGCAATACTGGTCTCGGTACGTCTACTTAGCTAGGCTGCGTTTGGGTGGGTTAGGTGTGACCAGGTTACGTCTGGTCCTCCCCACCTTTCGCTTTACACTGCAACGCCGCGGTTTTCTGAGATCTACTGTGCTCTAGGATACTCTGGCACTGCGGAGGTGAGCTATAGTGGTGCATGGCGGTGAGGTGGCGATAGGTTACGTTTGGCTATGATATGATTGGTTAGGTTGGGAGAGGGTACCTCTGACTTTTTTGCTGCACACTGCCATTCGGCTGATTTCTGCACTCTACTGTGCACTAAAAATTTCAGCTTGGCTCTGGGAACGTCGGCAATAGTAGTTTGGTCACGTTACATTGGGTTAGGCTGCGTTTGATTGAGTAAGATTAGGGCAGGTTTGGTCAGGGTATCTTTGACTTATGTGCTGTACAATCCTTTCCGGCAGATTTCTACTCTCTACCTTTCTCTACTACACACTGCACGACTCTGGCGACGCAAGAAATAGTGGTCCCAGCTCGTTAGTTTGATATATGCTACTTTCGGTTATGTTACGTTTGGTAAGACTAGGAGAGTATAGCATTGACTTTTTCGCTATACACTGCTATTCGGTGCGCTTCTGCGATTTGCTGTGCTTTAATGTGTTCTGCTTGGTTATGGGAGGACAGCAACAGTGGGCTCGCACGTCAGGTTGAGCTTTGTTACGTTTGGTTAGGTTATGTTTGTATGGGCTAGGTTTGGATAGCTTTCACTGTCTGCGCATAGACTGTTATTCGGCGGGTTCCTGTGCTATGCTGTGCACGACTACACTCTGCACGTTAAGTTGAGTTTGGTTACGTTCGGTTATGTTCGGTTAGGTCAGGTTCGGTCAGGATATCTTTCACTTTTGTGCTTGTCACTCGAATGCGGTCGATTTCCACGCTTTACTGCTCTCTAGTATATGCTGCTTAGCTCTGCGGAGGCCAGAAATAGTGCTCTCGGCAGGATAGGTTCAGTTAGGTCACGTTAGGTTATGTTACGTTCGGTTAGTTTGGGACCAGATAGATCTGACTTTTCTGGATCACAAAGCTACTTGGCGGATTTCTGCTCTCTACTGTGTTCTGACATGTTCAACTTGGCTCTAGGAAGGCCAGAAACAGCGGTGCCGGCACGCTTCGTTGAGATGGGCAACGTTCGTGTAAGTTGGGTTAGGACAGGTTTGGTCAAGATACCCTTGACTCTTGTGCTATATACTGCTTTTCGGTGCATTTCTGCTCTCGACACTGCCCTAATATACTGCGCTCGATTCCGGCGAGGGCAGAAATAGTGGGATCGGCACGTTAGGTTCGGTTATGGTACGTCTGGTTAGGTTAAAATTGTATGGGTTTGTTTCGGATAGCTCTGACAGCCTTGGCATAGACTGTTATACCGCGGACTTCTGCGGTCTACTGTCCTCTACTATACTCTCCTGGACTCTGAGGGGGCCAGCAATCGTAGTCGCTGCACGTTGGATTGAGTTAGGTTACGTTTGGTTATGTTACGATTGGTTACGTTAGAAGAGGTTAAGTTTGACGTTTGTGCTGTACACTGCTATTCGGAGGATTTCTGCTCTGTACATTACTCCAATATGCTCTGCTCGACTCTGGGGAGGCCAGTAATTGCGTTTTTGGCACATTAGTTTGAGATGGGATGCATTTCGTTATTTTATGTTCTCTTAAGTTAGGTCTGGGCAGCTTCGACTTCTCTGCTATACACTGTGATTCTGTGGATTTCTGTGCTCAGCTCTCTTCTAATATGCTCTGCTTGACTCCGTAGTGTCCAGCAATACCGGTCGCGACACGTTAGTTTGAGTGTGATTACGTTCGGCTATGTTAGGTTTAGTTGGGCTAGGTAAGGTTAGGTATGACTTTTTCGCTCAACACATATTTCGTATGGACTTCTGAGGTCCACTGTGCTCCATCATATTACGCTTGTCTCCGAGGACGCCTGCAGTAGTGGTCGCGGCAAGTTATGTTCAGCTATGCTACGTTCGGTTGTGTTCGGTTATGTTAGGTTTGGTCAGGATATCTCTGAGTTTTGTGCTGTGCACATAAACGCGGTCGACATCTAGGCTCCACTGTTCTCCAGTATATCCTGCTTGGCTCTGCGGAAGCCAGAAATGGTGGTCTAGGCACGTTAGGTTGAGATACGTTACGTTTGGTTATGTTACGTTTGGTTAGGTTGGGGCAGGGTAGATCAGACATTTCTGGTACATACAGCTATTCCGTGAATTTCTGAGCTCTACCGTGCTCTAATATGCTCGGCTCGGCTCTGTGGGGGCCAGGAATAGTGGTATCGGCGCGTTACGTTGAAATAGGATACTTTTGGTTGGGTTAGGTTAGGTCCGGTTAGGTAAAGATATCTCTGACATTGTGCTATCCACAGTAACGCCACGGACTCCTGTAGTCCACTGGGCTCTAGCATATTCTGCTTGTCTCTCTAGAGGTCAGAAATTGTGGTCTCGGCACGTTAGGTTGTGTTAGGTTACGTATGGTCTTGTTACGTTTGTTTGGGTTAGGTTTGGATAGCACGGACAGTCTTCGCATAGACTGTTATTCGGCGGATTTCTGCGCTCTGCCGTCCTCTACTATACTCTGATCGACTCTGGGGAGGTCAGTAATTGTCTTCCCGGCACACTAGTTTTGTTTATGCTAAGCATGGTTATGTTACGCTTGGCTAGGGTAGGAGGTGGTAGCATGGACTTTTGTGCTATATAATGCTGTTCGGTGAACATCTGCGCTGTACTGTGGTCTAATATCCTCTGCTTTGTTCTGGGGAGGCCAGCAATAGTAGTCCCGGCGCGTTAGGTTGAGTTTGGTTACGTTTGGTTAGGGTATGCGTATTTGGGCTAAGCTTGGATAGTTTAGACTTTCGTGGAATACACTGTTATTCCCTGGTTCTCTGCGCTCTGCTGTGCTCCACAGTATTCTGCATTGTCCCGGGGCGTCCAGCAATAGCGGCAGCGGCTCTTTATGTTGAGTTAGGCTTCGTTTGGTCAGATGATACTTGCGTGGGTTAGGTTCGGATGTCTTTGACTTTTCTGCTATGCACAGCGGTTATATGGATTTGCGCCCTCTACACTCCTCTGGTATGTTCTGCTTCGCTCAGGTGAGGCCAGAAATGGTTGTCGCTGCGCGTTAGGTCGAGTTATGTTATGTTCGGTTACGTTACGATTGGTTTGGTTAGGAGCATCCAGCTATGACTTTTGCGCTAGATACTGATATTCGGCGGGCCTCTTCGCTATACAGTGCCCCAATGTGTTGTGCTTGTCTCAGTGGAGGGGAGCAATACAGGTCTCGTCACGTTAGGTTGAGTTAAGATACGTTTGGTTAGGTTACGTTAGTTTGGGTTAGGTTTGGAAAGCTTTGACTTTTCTGCTTTACACAGCGATTCTATGGGTTTCTGTGCCCTACTCTCCTCTGTTATATTCTGCTCGGCTACGTGCGGGCCAGCAATAGTGGTCGCGGCACGTCAGGTTCGGTTATGCTGCGTTCGGTTATATTAAGTTCGTCTGGTTTATGCTTGGATAGGTTTGACATACGTGGTATGCGCTGTCCTTCGGTGGATCTCTGCGTTCTGCGGTTGTCTAGTATGTTCTGCTTGGCTCTGGCATGCCAGCAATGGCGGTCTCGACACGTTAGGTTTGGATAGGTTACGTAGCTTCATATTACGTTTGGTCAGGTTAGGATATGATAGCTTTGACTTTTGTGCTATACACTGCTATTCTGCGGATTTCAGCGCTGTACAGTGCTCTAGTGTGTTCAGCTTTTGTCTGGGGAGGAAAGCAATAGTGGTCTCGGCACGTTAGGTTTAGTTAGATTACTTTCGGCTATGTTACATTCGGTTCTGTTAGGGTAGGATATCTTCGACTCTTGAGCTATGAACTGCTATTCGTTCGATATCCATGCCCTGCATATCTGTACCATCATCCGCTTGTCTTTGATGAGGCCAGGAATAGGGTTCGTAGCAGGTTCGGTTGAGTTAGGTTACGTTTGGTTAGGTTAGGTTAGGTTAAGTTTGGACGGGATGGATTTAACTTTTATGCTATGCGCTTCTATTCGGTCGATATCTGCGCACGGCGTCGCCCTACTAGCATCCGCTTGTCTCTTGGGAGGTCAGCAAATGTGGTCCTGGCGCGTTAGTATAAGATGAATTACGTTTGGTTAGGTTAGGTTACGTTGTGCTAGATATCGATTGCTTCAACTCTTGCGCTACACACTGCCATTCTTTGGCCTTCTGCGCGCTTGTGTGCGCTACCGCACTCAGCTTGCTTCTGATGACGGCAGCAATAATGCTATCGGCTGCTTAGGTTTAGTTATGTTACGTTTGGTTTGATTGGGTTTGGTTAGGTTTAGGTTGGGCTAGCTTTGACTTTTGTGCTGTACACCGCTTTTCGGACGATACCAGCGATCTACATTGCTCTGCTCTACTCTCTTATCACTCGTGAGACCAGCAATAGCGGTCGTGGCACGTAAACTTGTGATACGTTACGTCTGCTTATGTTACATTTGGTTAGCTTTGATAGGGTAGGTATGACTTTCTTGCTTTGCGCTACTATTCGGCGGATTTCTGCGCTCTAATGTGCTCTACTCTACTCGGATTGGTCTTGTGGTGGGCAGCAATAGTGGTCGCGGCAGGTTATGTTGTGTTAATTTCCGTTTGTGCATGTTATGTTTGACATGGTTAGGATGGGCTACCTCAACTTTTCATCCTTACGCTGATATTTGTAGGATTTCTTTGATCTGCTGTGCACTACTACATTCGACTTGAATATGGCGAGGCGAGGAGCAGTGGTAGCTGCACGTTGATTTGTGTTATGCTACGTATGGTTAGGTTTGGTTGGGGCAGGCTACGCTAGGATATCCACAGCTTTTGTGCTATTCACTGCAATGCGGTGAATTTATGCGCTATACTGTGCTTCGGTACATTCTTCTTGTCTCTGCGGGGGCGAGCAATTGTGACCTCGCCAATTTAGGTTGAGTTGTGTTACATTTGTGAACGTCACGTCTGGCCAGGTTAGGATAGTCCACATCGACTTTTGTGCTTTACACTGCCTTTCGGCGCATTCCAGTGATCTACAGTACTCTACTACATTCTGCTTGTCTCTTGGGACGCCTGTAGCTGCGGCCGTGGCACGTTATTTTGAGTTATGCTACGTTTTATTAGCTTAAGTCAGGTTATATTCGACTTCAGTGCCACTCACTAAATTCCGGTGGAATCCTGCGTCCTGCTGCTCTCTGGTACATACGGCTTGTCTCTGTGAAGGCCAGTAATAGTGGTTCCGTCACGTTAGCTTGAGTTAGGTTACGTTTGTTTATGTTATGTCTGGCTATGTTAGGATAGGCTACATTGACTTTTGTGCTAATCACTGCAATTCGGTGGATTCCTACGCTGTACATTGCTGTACTGTACTCTGCTCGTCTCTGGGGCCGCCACTAGTAGTGATCTCGTCGCGTTAGATTGAATTAGGTTTCGTTTGGCTAGGTTACGTTCGTTTGTGTTATGTCCGGATAGCTCAGCCTCTCGTGGTATACACTGCTATTCTCAGGAATTCTGCGCTGTGCCGTGCTCAACTGTATTCTGTTAGTTCCTTGGGCGTCAAGCAATAGCGGCCGCGGCTCGTCATGTTGAGTTAGGCTTCGTTTGGTTAGATTGTATTTGCTTGGGTTAGGTTTGGGTAGCTTTGACTTTTCAGCTTTACACTGCGATTCTATGGATTTCTGCTTTCCACACTCCCCTAATATGTTCAGCTTGGCACTCGGAGGGTCAGCAACAATGGTATCGGCACGATACGTTTAGTTAGCCTACGCTTGGTTAAATAAGGTTAGGTCAGGTTAGTTAGGTTACATTTGACTTTTGTGCTTTACACTGCAATGCGGCGGGTTTTTGCGCTCTACTTTGTTCTAGTATATTCTGGTTGAGTCCGTGGTGGTCAGCGATAGCGTTCCTGGAACGTTAGGTCGGGCAATGTTACGTTTGGTTATGCTATGTTTGGTCAGGTTCGGCAAGTATAGCTATGACTTTTGTGCAATACACTGCTTTTCGGTGGGTTTCTGCCATCTACGTTACTCTACTATACACTGCTCAACTCTGGGGATGCGAGTAATATTGTTCCCGTTACGTCAGTTTCAGTTATGCTGCGTTTTGTTATGTTACATTTCATTAGGGTGGGAGTGGATATTAATAACTTTAGTGCTATATAATGCTATTCGTTAGACATCTGCGCTATACTGTACCTTTATATGTTGTGCTTGGCTCTGTGGAGGTCAGCAATAGTGGTATCGATACGTTATTTTGAGCTATGCAACGTTTGGTTATGTTACGATTCCTTAGATTGGAAAGGATGGCTTTGACTTTTGTGTTTTACACCAATTCTCGGTGGATTTCTGCGCCCAACATTGCTTTACAATACCCGGATCGACTCTGGAGAGGCCAGTAATGGTGGTCCCGGCCGTCAGGATTGGATATTCGACGTTTGTTTATGTTATGTTGCTTCGGTTAGGATAGGACTGCTTTCCGGTGGGTTTCGGCGCTCCGCCGTGCTCTAGTATGATCTGCTTGGCTCTGGTGAAGCCACGAACCGTGGTTTCGGCACGTTATAATGAGACATATCACGTTTGGTTATGCTACGTTTGGTTAGGTTAGGAAAATATAGCTTTCGCTTTTAGGGTATATACCGATAGTCGGTGGATTTCTGTGGTCTACATTGCTCTACTATGCCCTGCTGGGCTCTCGGGTGGCGGTCGCGGCTCGATAGGACGGGTTACCTTACGTTTGGTCAAGTTACGCTTGGTTAGGTTATGCTTGGCTAGGTTTGGTTGGAATGGCTTTGACTTTTGTGATATACACTGCCATTCGGAGGATTCCTGCCCTCTACCTTGCTCTGCTCTAATTTGCTTGGCCCTGTGGAGGCCAACAATAGTGGTGGCGGCACGTTATTTTGTGCTTGCTATGTGAGGTTAAGATATGATATTTTGGGTTAGGTTTCGGTATCTTCGAATTTTTGCTGTGCCCGGCGATACTATGGGTTTCTGCGCTCTACTCTCTACCTATATGATTTGGTTGGCTTTGTGGAGGCCAGCAATAGTGGGACAGACACGTTAGGTTGGGATTGGTTACGTTTGGTTAGGTAAGGTTGGGGCAGGTTAGGCTAGGGCACCTTCTACTTTTCTCCCTTACACATCAATGCGGCGTATTTCTGCTACCTGCTGTGCTCTAGTATTTCCTGCCTGGCTCTGGGGATTACAGCAACAGTGGTCAGGGCACGTTAGATTCGGCTAGGTTATGCCTGG
The DNA here is from genome assembly GCF_001483705.2 of Eufriesea mexicana. Classification (NCBI taxonomy): domain Eukaryota; kingdom Metazoa; phylum Arthropoda; class Insecta; order Hymenoptera; family Apidae; genus Eufriesea; species Eufriesea mexicana. The sequence continues at coordinate 9,187 of NW_016909855.1, forward strand.
TTGTGTTACGATTGGTTAGATTGGGACGGGATAGCATTGACCTTTGTGCTAAACACTGCTGTTCTATGGCTGTCTGCAATCTACTCTCCTCCAATATCTTCTGCTTGGCCCTGGGGGTGCAGTAACAGCAGTCATGTCACATTTGGTTGAATTATGATACGTTTGGTTTAGTCACGATTTGTTAGGATAGGACATGATAGCATTGTCTCTTGTGCTACACAGAGCGATTCGACGTATTTCCGCAGACTACAGAGCTCTAGAATGTTCTCCTTGGCTCTGAGGATGCCAGCAAATGGGACTCCATCCTTATGTTGATATAGGCTACGTTTGGTTAGTTTAGGTTAGTTCAGGTAAGGTTTAGGTATCTTTGACTTTTGCGTGATACACTGCAATGCGGCGGATTTCTGCGTTCTACCGTTCTTTAGTATATTCTGCATGGCTCCTGGGATTGCAGCAATACACGTCTCGTCGCGTTGTTATGAGCTATGAAGCGTTCGGCAATGTTTGGTTATGTCAATTCTGGTCCGGATAGCTTTGACTTTCGTGCCGACACTGCTGCTCGGTGCACTTCTGTGCTCTACTGTGCTGTACCATATTCTGCTTGGCCCTGGCGGGGCCAAAAATAGTGGTTCCGGCACGTTGTGTTGAGTTGTGCTACGTTCGGTTAGGCTGCCTTTCGTTGGGTTAGGTTCTGAGAGCTTCGACTTTTCAGTTATACACTGCGATCCTGTGGATATCGGTGCTCCCATTTCCTCGAATCTGTTCTGCTTGGCTCTGGGGATGCCAGCAATAATGGTCTCGGCACGTCGGTTTGAGCTATGTTACCTTTGGTTAAGTTACGTTCGGTTAGGTTAGGGTAGGATTGCTTTGACTTTCGTTCTGTACAGTGCGGTTCGGCGGATTTCTGCGCTCTACTGTGCCCTACTATATTCTGCTTTGCGCTGGCGAGGCCAACGGTGGTTGTCTCGGCATGTTACGTTGAATTAGGGTATGTTAGGTAATGTTACGATCGGCTAGGTAAGGATGGGGTTGCTTTGTCTTTTGGGCTAGACACTGCCCTTCGGAGAATTTCTGCGCTCTCCTGTGCTGTATCATGTTCTGCTTGGCACTGGGGAGGCCAGCATTAGTGTCCTCGGCACGTTAGTTTAGTTCGGTTACGTTTGGTTGTGTTACGTTTGGTTAGGTTGGGATAGTGTAGCTACAACTATTGCGCAGAACACTGCTATGCTATGTCTTTCTGCGCTCTACTCTCCCTAATATGTTCTGCTTGGCTCCGGGGAAGGCAGCAGTAGAAGTCTCGTCACATGTGGTTTAGATAGGTTACGTTTGGTTACGTTAAGCTTTGTCAGGATAGAAGAGGATAGCATTGTCTTTTGTGCTGTACACTGCTATTCGGTCGATTTCTGCGGTCTGCTGTGCTCCAGTACGTCCTGATTGTCTCTGTGGAGGCCAGCAGTAGTGTCCTCGGAACGTTAGCTTCATTTCGGTTACGTTCGATTATGTTACGTTCGGTAAGGTTGGGATAAGGCAGCTTTGACTTTCGTGATATACAGTGATATCCTACGGATTTCTGTGCTCTGCTCTCCTCTAATATATTCAGCTTGAATATGCGGACGTCAGCAACAGTGTCCTCTGCACGTTAGGTTGAGTTATGTTACCCTTGTCCTCGTAAGGTTTGGCAAGGTTAGGATACACTATATGACTTTTGTCCTATACACTCCTATTCGGTGGATTCCTGCGGTCTGCTATGCTCTACTACCTCCTGCCTGGTTCTGAGGTTGCTTGCAATACTGGTTTCGGCACTTTGGGTGGAGTTAAGTTACGTTCGACTACGTTACTTTTGGTTATGTTAGGCCTGGATATCTTTGCCTTTTGTGCAATACACCGCTATTCGGCGGATATCTGCGATCTACCGTGATCTAACACACTCTGCTTGGAACTGGGGAGGCCATCAATAGTGGTTTCGGCGCGTGGGGCTGCGTTTTTAAACGTTTGGTTCCGTTACGTTTGGCTATGTTATGAGAGGATCGCTTCGACTTTTGCGCTATACACTGCTATTCGGTGGACTTCTGCTCTCCGCATTGCCCTAACACGCTCAGCTAGGGTCTGGTTAGCCCAGCAATTGTGGTCTTAGCAAGTTAGGATGTGTTATGATACGTTTGGTTACGCTACGTTTGGATGGGTTGGGGCTGGATAGCTTTGACTTTGTGCTACACACTGCTAGTCGTTGTATTTCTGCGATACGCGTTGCTATAATATTTTTTTCTTTGCTCTGTGGAGGCCAGAAATATTGTTCTCGGCACGTTAGATTTAACTCTGTCACGCTCGCTTATGGAGAGTTTGATTAGGTTAGGACAGAGAAGCTTTTGTTCTTGTGGTATACACAGGTAGTCTATGGTTTTCTACGATCTACTCTCCTCTAGTATGTCCTGCCTGGCTCTGGGGAGGGCAGCAAGTGACGTCTCGTCACGTTAGGTTGGGTTAGGTTACATTTGGTTACGTTACGTTTTGTTAGGATAGGAAAGCATAGCATTGACTATTGAGCGACACAGAGATATTCGTTGGATCTCTACGTTACACTCCGCACCAGTATGCCCTCCATGGTTCAGGGGTTTCCAGCAGTACGTGTCTCTGCACGTAGGTTGTGCTCAGCTACGTTTTGTTTGGTTGGGGAACGATAAATTCGGTAAGGATAGCTTTGAATCTTGCGCTATACTCCGCCCTTCCGTGGGTTTCTGCCCTGTGCTAGAATATAGATTGTTCTGCTTTGCTCTGTGGAGGCTAACGGTAGTGGTCTCGGCACGTAACGTTGTGTTATTCCACGTTTGCTTAGTCTAGGTTTGTTGAGCAAAGGTTCGGCTATCTTTGACCTTTTCGCTATACACCGCTATTCGGTGCATTTCTGCGCTATAATTTGCTCTAGTATGTTCTGCTTGACTCTGTGGCGGTCAACAGTAGCGTCCTCGGCACGCTAGATTTAGTTCGGTAATGTTCGATTATGTTACGTTTGGTTCGGTTAGGATAGGGTAAGTATAGCAAAGCAATGTCGGACGCTGAAATCGACAGAATAGCAGTGTCTAGCACAAAGGTCGAAGCAACCCGAACCGAACCTAACCAAACGTACCATAACCAAACGTAACATAAATCAACCCAAATTGCTGCGAGCGCATCTCTTTGCGTCCCAAGACACAAGCAGAGCATGGTAGCGCATAGTAGAGCGCTGAAGTCCATATAGCAGCAGCGTGTATCACCGAAGTCGTTGCCATCCTAACCTAGAGCAACGAAACATAACCTAACCAAACGTAATGTAGCTAAAGCTAACGTACAGGGACCACTACTGCTGGCCTCCCTAGAGTCGAGCAGAGTATGGTATAGCAATGCAGAGCGCAGAAATCCACCGCATAGCAGTGCATAGCGCAAAAGGCGCAGCTATTCTTACCGAACATAACCAAACGTAACCAAACCAAATGTAACATAACACGGCCTAACGTGTCGAGGGCACAATTCGTCGCTTACACACAGACGTGCAGACTGTGACAGCGCACAGAAATGTGCAGAATTCCATGGAAAAGCGCTGTATAGCACAATGGTCAAAGCCATGCTAACCTAACAGAGCGCAACGCAACCTGGCCGGACGTAATCAAACACAACCTGACGAGCGGCGACCACTACTGCTGCCCTCCCGAGCGTCAGCATGGTATAGTAGAGCAATGTAGAGGGAAGAAATACGCCGAAATGAATTGTATGGCACAAAAGTCAAAGATACCCTGTCCTAACATAGCCAAACGTAACACAACCAAACGCAACATACCACAGACTAACGCGCCGAGACCAATATTGCTGGCATCACCATAGCCAGGCAGAACATACTAGGGCATAGTGGAGCGCAGAAAGCCAGCAAATAGCAGTGTATCGCACAAAAGTTGATGATATCCTGTCTCGAGCGGTCCTAACCTAACATAACAGAATGTAGAATAGCTAAACGTGACAAGTTGAGGCCTTTATTGCTGGTCTCCCCAGAACCCAGCAGAACATATTAGAGTACAGTATAGCGGAAAGGTCCGTCGAATAGCATTGCATAACACAAAAGTAAAAGCCACTCTAACCGAACATAACTGGGCATAACCTAACCAAACCAAGGCAAACACCGCCCATCGTGCCACTACAGCTATTGCTGGTCCCCCAACGCCGAGCAGAGCGTAGTAGAGAAATGAGGAGCGCATGAATCCTCAGAATATCAGCGTATAGCACAAATGTAAGAGATGCTCTGACCCAACCTGTCCTCACATAGCACAATCCAACGTAGCCAACCCCAATCTAACATGCCTAGCCCACAATAGCAGGCCTCCTCGGCACAAAGCAGGTCATATTAGAGGAGAGCAGGGCGCAGAGGTCCATAGAATGCCAGTGTTTAGCACGAGATTCAAAGATATCCTTATCCCATCCCAAACAAACCTAACTTAAGCAAACTGAACCCAACCCAAACTGAAGCGCCACCGCCACTATTTCTGGCATTCCCATATCAAAGAATGGAATGTTAGCTCATAGCAGGGCGCATAAACCCACTGTACAGCTGTGTACTGTACAAAATTCGTAGATATCCTAGCATAACCTAACCAAGCATGAAACAACCTATCCTAACCCAACTGAACCTAACGAGCCTAGGCCACTGTGGCTGATTTTTCGGCGCCAAGCAGAGCATATTAGAGCGCAGTAGGGTGCAGAATTCCACCGAATATCTGTGTATAGCGCAAAAGTCGAAGCGATCATATCTTAACCTAACCAAACGTAACCGAACCGATCGCAGCATAACTGAACCTAGTGTGCCGCGACAACTACTACTGGATTCCCGGGAGCGGAGCAGAGTATAGTAGAGAAATGTAGAGCGCAGGAATCCTCCGAATAGCAGTGTATAGCACAAAAGGCAGCTTTACCCTCTCGTAACCTACGCAAACGTAGTATAACCAAAAGTAACCTAACCTAACGTAGCTTGCCGAGACATATATTTCTGGCTCCCCAGAGGCAGGCAGTATGTACTAGAGCGCAGTATAGCGCACAAGGTCGCCAAATTTCAGTGTATCGCTCAAAAGTCAGAGATATCCCATACTAACCTAGCCTAACCCAACCTAATCAGGTGTAGACTGACTGAACACAACGTGCTGCGGCCACTATTCCTGTCCTCCGCTGGGATCAGGAGATTAGAGTGGAGCAGAGTAGAGCGCAGGAATCCGCCGGATAGCAGTGCATAGCACAAAAATCGAAGCTATCTCCTCCTAACCAGATCAAACGTAACCGAACGCAACCTAACTCAAACTAACGCGCCGAGACCAATACTGCTGACCTCCACGTAGCCAACAGAATATACTAGAGCACAACCGCTCGCAGGGATCCACCGAATATTAGTGCATAGCACAAAAGTCAAAGCCATCCTAACCAAACTTAACATAACCTAGCCTAAGCAAACGTAACCTAATAGAAACAAGAGTCCCACGACCAGTATTGCCGGCCTCCACAGAAACAAGCAGATGCTAGTGGAGCATCGCAGTGCGCAGATGTCG
>NW_016909855.1:14832-31388 GCF_001483705.2 Eufriesea mexicana
CTCTTCCATGCCTCTACGGGGACAAGCAGATGCTAGTAGAGCAGTGCAATGCACAGGCAACCACCGACTAGCAGTGTATAGCACAGAAGTCGAAGCTACATTAATCATACTAGTCCCAACCGAGCGAAGCCAAGCGAAACATAACTGAACCTAGCGTAAGGAGACCACCATTGCTGGAATCGCCAGAGCAAAGCAGAACATGCTAGAGCACTGTAGGGTGCAGAAATGCAACATATAACTGTGTATAGCACAAAAGGCAAATCTATCCCATTGTAACCTAACAAGACGTAACCGAACCAAACGTAACCTAACTATACCTAACGTGCCGTGACCAACGTTGCTGGCCTCCCCAAGGCCTTGCGGAACTTATTGGAGGGGAGTAGGGCGCAGAAATCCATAGAATCGCTGTAAATAGCAGAAAAATCGAATCTCTCCGAATCCGTTCGATGCTAACGTAAACTAACCAAACGCAGCATATCTCTACCTAACCTGCCAAGAACACTATTGCTGACATCCCCACATCCAAGCAGAACATACTAGAGCACATTTGAGCGCGGAAACCGAACGCATTGCAGTGTACGTCACAGAAGTCAACGATATCCTAACTCAACCCAAATAAACCTATCCTAACCAAACAAGCCTAAGCTAAGCAAACGTAACATAACCCTACGTAGCGCGCCGCGGCCGCCGTTCCTGGCCTCCCCAGAGCAAAGCAGAGCATACTAGATCACAGCAGAGCGAAGGTATCCTCCCAATATCAGTGCACAGCACAAAAGACAAAGCTTCCTTGGCCTAACCTAACCAACTTCAACATACACAAACGCAACCTAACTCGGCATAACGTGCAGCGACCACTAATGCTGGTCTCCCCAGGGCCAAGCAGGATAGAGTAGAGCACAGTAGAGCGCAGAAATCAGCTGAATTGCAGTGTATGCCACAAAAGTCAAAGCTATCCTCTCCTAACCTAACCAAACGTATCATAATCGAACGTAACATGACTCCACCTAACAGCCCTACGTCACTACTGCTGACCTCCATAAGACAAGCAGAATACACCAGAGTAAAGTAGCTCACAGAAATCCGCGGCGTTTTAGTGTACAGCATAAGAGTAAGTATAATCAAGACTTGCCTGGCCTAAACTAAACCACCCGAACATAGGATAACTCACCATAAGGTGCCGAGACCACTTTTGCTGCCCTTCCCAAAGCGTAGCTGAACACATCAGATCACAGTGGAGCGCAGAATTTCTCCGAATTGCACTGTATAGCACAAAAGTCATCGCTATCTTGGCCTAACCTAACCGAAAATAACATAACCAAATGTAACCTGTCCCGACCTAACGCGCCTAGACCGCTATTGCTGACTACCGCAGATCCAACGAGAATATACTAGAGCACAGTGAGTGCAGAAATCTGCCGCACTGTAGTGTAAAGCTCAAAATTCAAAGACATCCGAACCTAACCTTCCCTAACCTAACTTAACCGAGCGTAGCGTAACTGATCATAATGAGCCGATGCTACGATTGCTGTCTTTCCCTAATACAAGCTGAAGATATTAGAGCATACTAGAATGCAGAAACCAGGCGAATGGCGGTGTACAGCAGGAAGGTCGGAGGTACTATAACCTAACCTGGCCTAGCCTAAACCAACCGAACGCTGACTATCTCAGCCTAACGTTCCAAGGCAATTATAGTTGTCCTTCCCAGAGCCAAGCTGAACATATCAGGCACAGCGGACGCCGAAATCCACCGAGTAGCTCTGCATGGCACAAAAGTCAGTGCTATCATCACCTAACCTAACCAAACGTAACATACCCGAACGTGAACTAACCCAACCTAACTAGTCGAGACCACAGTTGCTGACCTCACCAGAGCCAAGCAGAGCAGATTCGAGCACAGCATAGCGCAGCAGCTCACCGAATAGCAGTATAAGGCACGAGAGTGAATGTTATCCTCTCCTACCCTAACCAAACGCGAAAAAGCCAAACGTTGCATATATCAAGCTAACGTGACGGGACTACAATTGCTGGCCTCCCTATCGTCGAGCACAGCATAGTAGAGCAATGAAGAGCGTAGAAATACAACAAATATCAGTGTACAGCACAAAAGTTGCATCTATCCTACCCAAACATGTGCAAACGTAGTCTACCCAAACGCGAAATAGCTTAAACTAACGTGCCGAGCCCATTATTGCTTGCCACCCCAGAGCCAAGCAGAGCATAATGGAGCACAGTATAGCGCAGAAGTCCAACCAACAGCAGTATATAGCACAAAGATCAATGCTATCCACTCATACCCTAACCAAAATTAAAATAACCAAACGCAGCGTAAATCAAACTAACACGTCGTGGCCACTATTACTGGCCTCCCCAGAGTCTAGCAGAGTATTGCAGAGCAATGTAGATTGTAGAAATCCTCCCAGTAGCAGTGTATAGCACAAAAGACATAGCTATACCAGCCAAACATAACCAAGCATAACATAGCCAAACGTAAACTAACCCCACCCAACGTGCTGAGACCACTATTGCTGACCTCCACAGGGCCAACCGGACTATATTAGAGCACCGTGGAGCGCAGAAGTCCCCCTCATTGCAGCGCAATGCACAAAAGTCGAAGGCATCCCAACCTAACCTGACCTAACCTAACCAAACCAAGCGTAGCCTAACTCAGAGTAGCGTGCCAATACCTCTATTGCTGTCCCTCGCAGATCCGAGCTGAACATATGGGAGCAAAGTAGAGTGCAGAAGTTCCCCGAATAGCAGCGTATAGCACGACTGTCATAGCTGACATAGCCTAACCAGACCAATCGTGACGTAACGAAACGTAGCATAACCCAACCTATCGTGACGCGGTCGCTACTGCTACCGACCCAAGAGACAAACAGAACATACTAGAGCACAGCAGAGCGCAGAAGCATACCGTATTTCAGTGTGCAGCACAAAAATCAAAGATATCCAATCCTAACCCAAACAAACCTAACCAAACCAAACATAACATAACCCTGCGTAACGAGACGCGGCCATAGATTGTGGCCTTCCCGAAGCATAGCAGGGCATATCAGAGCACGGTAGAGCGAAGGAGCCCACCGAATAGCAGTGTATGTCGAAAGCCAAAGCAATCATAGCAAAACAAAACCCAACCTATCCTAATCGAACGTAACCTATCTCAACCCATCGTGTCGCGACCACGATTCCTGATCCACCAAGGTCGGGCAGCGAATAGTAGAGCAATGTAGAGCGCATAGATCCTCCGAACAGCAGTACATAGCACAAAAGTCAGAGCTACCATGGCGTAACATAACAAAACATGTCATAACCAAACGTAGCATTACTACACCTAACCGCCCTACACCACTATTGCTGACCACTCAGAGCCAAGCAGAATATACTACAGCAAAGCAGTTCACAGACAACCACTGCGTTTCAGTGTATAGCGCAAGAGTCAGAGATATCCTAACCTAACCTGACCTAATGTAACCATAGCGAACGCTGCCTAACGCGGCATAACGTGGCAAGGCCACTATTGCTGTCCTTTCGAGAGACAAGCTGAAAGTGTCAAATACAGTGGAGCGTCGAAGCCCGCCGAATAGCAGTGCATAGCGCGAAAGGAAAAGTTATCCTCGCCTAACCTAACCAATCGTAACATACCAAAGCGTAACACAACGCAATATACAGTGCAGCGACCACCATTGCTGACCTACCCAGCTTCGAGCAGAGTGTGGTGGAGGGCAGTGGAGCGCATAAATGCACCGGGTAGGAGTGTATAGCGCAAATGTCATAGCTACCCTCTACAAACCTGGCCAAACGTAACGGAACTCAACCTGGGGTGTCAGGACCACTATTGCCTGCCTCACGAGAGTCAAGCAGAATATAGCAGAGCAATGTAGCACGCTGAAATCGACAGAATAGCTGTGTATGGCACAATAGTCAAAGCTGTCCCAACAAACCTGACCAAACGTAGCATAACCAAACGTAACACATCTCACCCAAACCTGCCGCGATTACTACTCCCGGTGTCGCCGGACTCAAGCGGAGTGTGATAGCGCACAGTAGGGAGCAGATGTCCATAGAATGGCATTGTGTAGCACATAAGTCAATGATATCCTAACCCAGCTTGTCCTAACCTAACTAAATCAAACGTAACGTAACCAAACGCAACCTGCCTGAGCCTTACGTGCCGAGTCCACTATTGCTAGCCTCGCCAGCGCTAAGCGGTGAATATTAGAGTACAGTAGAGCGCAGGGATCTACCGAATAACATCGTATAGCGCAAAAGTCAAAGATGCTTTAACCAAAGCTGACCAAGCCTAACCTGACCAAACGTAACATAACTACACCTATCGTGCCGAGGGCACTACCCATGGCGTCCACGGAGGCAAGCAAAGTGTGATACCGCACAGAAGAGCGCGGAAGTCCGTTGTACAGTAGTGTATGGCACAAAAGTCGTAGCTCTCCAAACCTAACACAACGATACGTGGCCCAACCATGCGTAATCTGACATAGATTAACGCGTCGCGACCACTACTGCAGTCTTCCCGACAGTCGAGAAGAGTATAGTAGAGCAATGTGGAGCGCAGGAAGCGACCGAATAGCAGTGTATAGCACTAAAGTCTAAACCATCCTATCCAAACATAGCCATACCTAACATAACCAAGCGAAACATAGCTCAGAGAAACGTGCCGAGACCAATAGTGCTGGACTCACCATAGCCAAGCAAAGTATAGTAGAACGACGTAGAGCACGGTAATCCACCGAATAGCAGTGCACAGCACAAAAGTCAAAGCCATCCTAGACAAACCAAGCGTTACGTATCTAACCCCAGCCTGCCAAGGCCACTATTGAAGGCCTCCCCTAAGCCAAACGGAACATATTAGGGCAACAGAAGAGCGCAGAAGTAGATTGCATCGCAGTGCATAGCACAGTAGTCGAAGCTACCTTATCCTAACGTAGACAAACGTAACATAACCGAACGTTGACTAACTGAAACTAACGCGTGGAGACCACAATTGCTAGCATCCCCAGAACCGAGCAGCATATACTAGCGCACAGTAGAGCGCAGTAATCAACCACATTGCAGTGTGTAGCGCAAGAGTCAAAAATATCCTATCCTAACCTGTAATAACCGAACCCAACCGAACGTAGACTAACTGAACATAACTTATGGAGAATACAATTCCCGGCCTCCGCAGAGACAAGCAGAGCATATTAGAGCGCAGTAGGGCGCAGAAGTCCGCCGATCAACTGTTTATACAACGAAAGTCGAAGCAATCCCGAACCTGTCCCAAACTAATATAACCTAATCAAACGCAGCCTAACTCAACCTAACCATTTCCGATACCACAATTTCTCGCCACTCGCGAGTGGAGCAGATTATAGTAGAGCAATGTAGAGCGTAGTAATCAACCTAATTGCGGCGTACAGCGTAAAAACCGCAGCAAACGCATCCTAACCTGACCAATCGTAACATTACCAAACGTAGCCTACCAAAACCTAACGTGCCACGACCATTATTGCTGGTCTGCACAGATCAAAGCAGAATACTACAGCGCCGGAGAGTGTAGAAATCCGCAGCACTGAAGTCAAATTACAAGAGTGAAAGGTATCCTCACCCAACCTGGCATAACCTAACCTAGCCAAACGAAGCCTGGCACAACCGAACGTGCTGAGACAACCGTCGCTGGCATGCACAGCGCCAGGCAGAGCACATTAGAGCACAGTTGATTGCAGAGACCCTTCGAATATCAGTCTATCGCGCAAAAGTCAAAGCTATCCTAACCTAGCGTATCCAAACGTAACACAAGTGAACGCAACCTAACCCAAACTAACATGCCGAGAGCACTACTGCTGGCCTACACAGATCATGGCAGAATATACTACAGCACTGTGGGGCACAGAAAGCCACCAAATAGCAGTGTAAAGTACGAATGTCAAAGGTACCTAAACATAACCTGACCTAACTTCACCTAACCAAACGTAGAATAACTAATCTTACGGGACGACACCTCTATTGCTTGCCACCCTAGTGCCAATCCGAATATATTAGGGCACAGCAGAGCGCAGAGGCCCCCCGAGTAGCAGTGCCTAACGCAAAAGTCAATGCGACCCTATCCAATCGTAACCAAACATAACATAACCAAACGTAAACTAACTCAGCCTATAGTGCCACGACCTCTATTGCTGGCCTCCCCGGAGTTCAGCAGTGTATAGTAGAGCACTGGAGAGCGGAGAAATCCAGCGAATGGCAGTGTACAGCACAAAAGTCAAAGTTAACCTGTCCCAACCTATCCAAACTTAACCTATACGAACGCAGTACAACTCAGCCTTACGTGCTTAGACCACAGTTAGTGTCCTCCGCAGCGCCATTCAGAACATATTAGAGCACTACAGAGCGCGGAAATCCACCGAATAGAAACGTATAGCACAAAGGCATATCTATCCTAACCGAACTTAGCCAAACCTAAACCAGCCGAACGTAACCTAATACACCATAGCGTGCCGAACCCACAGCTGCTGGCCTTAAAAGTGCCAATCTGAGCATGCTAGAGCACTGCACAGTGCTGAAGTCCACAGAAAACAGTGTAAAGCACAAAATTCAGGGCTATCACCTCCTATCCCATTCAGTGGTAAGATAACCAAGCGTAACTGAACGAAACGTAACGTGCCGCGGACACGATTCCTGGCCTCCCCATTGCCAAGCGGCATAAATTGGTGGGCAATAGAACGCATAAATCAATACAATCGCAGCGTACGTCCAAAAAGTCCAAACTAGCCAAACGTAACCTTATCCAACAGAATCATGCCGAACATAGCGTAACTCAACATAGCGTGTCGTGAGCACAATTGCCGGACGCCCGGGTGCCAAGCAGAATAAGGTCCCGCATGGTGTAACGCTGAAATGCGCGAATTACAGTGTATGCCACGAGGGTCAAGGCAGTCCTTTAATAACCTAGGCAAACGTAACGTAACCAAACGATGTATATGTCAACCTAACGTGCAGAGACCGCTATTGTGGGCCTCCCCAGAGGCAAGAAGGTGCTGGTACAGCAATGCAGAGCGCAGATATCGACCGAATAGCGGTGTACAGCACAAACGTCACAGCCACGCTAACCAAACTCAACCTAACCTAGCTCATCCAAACGTAGCATAACTAATTTCAACGCCCCGCGGCCACTATTTGTGGAATACCGGAATCAAGGCAGGGAGTATCAGATCACAGTAGAGCGCAGAAATCGCTCGAATGCCAGCCTACAGCACAAAAGTCAATGCTACCTTGCCTAACATAACAAAACTTAACACAACCGATCGTAATCTAACAAATCTAACGTACCGCAACCACGATTGCTGGCCTCCACAGAGACAAGCGGAACACATTAGTGAATAGTAGAGCTCATAAATCCATTGAATCGCAGTGTAGTTCAGAAAAGCCTAAGATACCAAAACCTAACTCAGACCAACAGAACCTAACCGAACGTAGCGTAGATCAACATAACGTGCTGCCACACTATTGCTGGGCTCCCCAGGGTCAAGCAGCATATACTAGATCACAGTAGGTCGTAGATAGCCACCAAGCAGCAGCGTACAGCACAGAAGTCAAAGCTTTACCCTCCTAACGTAACCAATCGTAACATGCCCAAACGAAACCTATCTCAACCTAACTTGCCGCAACCGTTAAAGCTGGCCACACCACAGCCAAGTAGTACATATTAGAGGAGAGCAGAGCGCAGAAGCCCAAAGAATGGCAATGTATGGCAGAAAAGTCAAAGCTATTCTAACATAGCACTGACGAACCAATCCTATCCAAACGTAACCTAACTCAACCTAACGTGCCGCGACCACTATTGCTGGCTTCGCCAGATTCTATCAGAACATACTTGAACACAGTAGAGTGCAGAAGTCTACCGTATTACAGTGTACAGAACAGAAGTCAAGGATATCCTAACCTAACCATGACAATCCGGACCTAACCAAACGTAACCTAACTCAAACTAGCGCGCCGCGGACACTATTTCTGGCATCGGCACAGCAAATCCGAGCACACTAGGTCACAGTAGTGAGCAGAAATCCACCGAAAAACAGCTTATAGCACGAAAGTCGAAGTTATCCTTACCTAACCCTTCCAAACATAACATAAGCAAACGAAACCCAACATAATCAAACGTGCAGCGACCAGTATTGCTGGCCTCCACAGAGGCGAGAAGAGCATAGTGCAGCAGAGGAAACCGCAGAAAACGGCCGAATAACAGTCTTTGCCAAGAAAGACGGAGCTATCCTATACTAACCTGACCAAGCGTAACGTAACCAAACGTAACATATTTCTTCCTAACGTGCCGAGACCACCACTTCTGTCCTCACCAGAGCCAAGCAGGTCGTATTAGAGCAGAGTGGAGCGCAGAAGTCCATAGAAACGCAGTGCATATCACAACAGTCCAAGCTAACGTATCCTAATGTAACGAAACGTAACACAAACGAACGCAGCTTAACTCAAACTTACAGTCGAGACCACAATTGCTTGCCTCCACAGAGCCAAGCAGAATATGCTGGAGCGCGGAAATCCGCCGCAATGCAGCGTGTAGCACAAGAGTCATATATATTTCAACCTGATCTGTCCGCACCAAACCTAACCGAACGTAACCTAAGTAAACGTGACGTTCCGATAATGCTATTGCAGGCCTCGCCAGAGCCAAGCAGAACCCACTAGAGCATAGTAGAACGCAGAAGACCCTCGAAATGCAGTGTATAGCACAATAGTCGGAGCTACCCTATCCCAGCCAATCCAAACGTAACGAAACCAAATGTAACATATCCCAACACAACCGGACGAGTCCTCTATTGATGCACTCACCTGCGCAAGGCAGCGAATATTAGAGGAGAGTAATGCGCCGAAATCGACCGAATAGCAGTGTACAGCACGAAAGTCAAAGTTATCCTATCCTATCCTAACCAAACGTAGCGTAACAAAGCGTTACCTGACACAACCATACCTGATGAGACCCACATTCCTGCCTCCCTCAGTGTCAAACGGAACGTATTAGAGGAGAGTAGAGCGCAGGAATCCATAGAATCGCCGTGTATAGGGCAAAAGTCAAAGCTAACCTATCCTAACCTAGCCAACTGTCACAGAGGCGAACGTAACCGAATTTCGCCCAACATGCCGAGACTACTATTGCTGGCATTCCCAGAGGCAAACATTGCATATTAGAACAATGTAAAGCGCAGAAATACACCGAAAAGCAAGGTATAGCACAAAATTCAAGGGCATCCTATCCTAACCTAGCGAAACGTGACAGGACCGAACGTAACATGTTTCAACATAATGTGCTGGGACCATTATTGTTGGCCTCCCCAGCGCCAAGCAGAGCATAGTAGAGCACAGTAGGAGGCAGAAATGCAACGAATAGCAGTGTATGGCACGAGAGTCAATGAATTCCAAACAGAAATTAGCACATCCCAAACTAACAGAAGGTAACCTAACGCAACCTAACGTGCCAAGACCACTATTGCCGGTTTCCGCAGAGCCGAGCAGAAAATATTGGAGCGCAGTAGAGTGCAGAATTCCACCGAACAGCAGTTTATAGCACAAGAGACAGAATTATTCCTTCCTAACTTATCCAAGCGCAATGTAGCCAAACGTAACATTTCTCAACCTAACGTGACGAGGCCACTACTGCCGTCTTCCCCAGAGCAAGCAGAGCATATCAGAGAAATGTGGTGCGCAGAAATCCACCGAATAGCAGTGTACGGCACGCAGCCGATGCCATTCTAGCAGAACCTAGCCTAACCTAATCTACCCAAACGTGACATAACTCAACCTAACCTTCCACGACCACAGCTACTGGCCTCCCCGGAGTCGAGCTGAGTATAGTGGAGCAAAGTAGAGCGCAGGAATGTAACGAATAGTAGTGTATAGCACAAAAGTCAAAGCTATCCTATCCTAACATATCCAAACTTAACATAACCAAAACTATCGTGACGAAAACTCTACTGTTGCCCTCCCTGTACTGTAGCAGAACATAGTAGAGGAGAGTAGTGCTCAGAAATCCATTGAATCGCTGTGAATAGCAGAAAAGTTAATGCTATGCTAAGCTAACCGTACCAACAGAACCTAGACAAACGTAGCGTAACACAATCTACCGTGCCGAGACCAGTATTTCTGGCTTCCCAGGGACTAGCGGAGCATATTAGAGCGCTGCAGAGCGCAGAGATCTATCGAATAGCAGTTTGGAGCACAAAAGTCAGAACATCCCAATCCTAACTTACCCAGCGTAACGAAACCGAACGTAACCTAGCTCAACCTAACGTGCCACGACCACTATTGCTGGAAATCCCAGAGTCGAGCAGAGTAGGGTAGTGCAATGTAGGGAGCGGAAAACCTTCGTATAGCTGTGTAAAATGCATCGGTCAAAACTAACATATCCTAAACTTACCAAACGTAACGTAAGCAAACGTAACTGAGCTCAACCTACCGCTCAGAGAAAAATATCACTGCCACCCTCCCAAACACAAGCAGCACATATTAGATGAGGACAGTGCGCCGATATCCGCCGAATAGCATTGTATAGCACAAATGTCAAAACTACTTTGTCCTAACCTAACAAAACGTAACGTAGCCAAGCCTTGCCTACTCGACGAGACCTCTATTGCTGCCGTCCACAGAGCCAAGCGGAACATACTAGAGGAGAGTAGAGTGCAGAAATCCACAGATACGCCGTCAATAGCTTAAAAGTCATAGCTGCCCTATCCTAACGTAACCAAACGTACTATAACCAGACGTGACGCAGGTCAACCTGACGAGACGGGACAACTATTGCTGGCATCCCCTGATCCAAGGAGAAAATTTATTGCACAGGGGAGCACAGAAATCCGCTGAATAGCAGTGTATAGCACAAAACTAAAGCCATCCTAGCCAAACACACATAATCTAGCGTATCGCAAAGTAGCATAACGCAACCTAACGAGACAAGACATTATTACTGGCATTCCAAGGGTCGAACCGAGTATAGTAGAGCAGAGTAGGTCGCACATACCAACCGAATAACATTGCATAGCACGAAAGCAAGAGCCATCCAAACCAAGCTTAACATGACCTGAAACAGCCAAACGTAACATAGCACAACGTAACTTGCCACGAACACTGCTTCTGGCCTCCCAACAATCGAGCAGAGTATAGTAGAGCAAGGTGGAGGGCAGAATCCCACAGAATGGCAGTGCATATCGCGTAACTCAAAGATATCCTATCCTTACCTATACAAACATAGCGTGACCAAACGTAACCTAACACAACATAACGTGAGGAGACCACTATTGCTGGCATCACCAGAGGCAGGCAGAGACGATTAGAGCAATATATAGATCAGGAATCCAGCGAACATCAGTGAAAGGCAGAAAAGTCAAGACCAGCCTATCCTAACCAAGCCAGACGTAGTACAACACAACGTATTATATTTCAACCTAACATGATGAGACAACAATTGCTGTCATCCCCGGAGCCAAGCAGACTGTGTTAGAAAACCGTAGAGCGCAGAGATCCATCGCAATACATTGTATAGGTAAATATCAATGATGTCCTAACCAAGCTTAACCAGACCTAAACTAACCGAACGTAATCTTACCCAAACTTACGTGTCACGACCACTATTGCTGGCCAGCGCAGAGCCTAGCAGAATATATTAGAGCTCAGTGGAGCACAGAAGTGCCCCGAATAACAGTGTATAGCACAAAGCCGACGTCATTCCAACCAAACCTTACCAAACCTAGCGAGACCAAACGATAGCTAACACAACATAACGTGCCACTACCACTATTACTGGCATCCGCAGAGCCAAGCAGATCATATGGGAGCAATGTGGAGCGCAGAAATACATTGTAGAGCAGTGTATAGCACAAAAGTCGAAGATATCCTCTCCTAACCTAACCAAACATTACATAACCTGGCGTAACCTAATTCAAACTGACGTGCCTGGACCACTATTGCCTGTCTCCCCAGAGAGCAGCAGATTATAGTAAAGCTCAGTGGATCTAGAAATCCACCGAAAGACAGTATGTAACACGAAAGTCAAAGCAAAACTTACTGAACATTGCCTAACCCATCGTAGCAAAACGTAACATAACTCACCCTAACGTGGCGAGACCACCATTGCTAGCCTCCCCACGGCCAATCAGAAAATATATGAGTGCAGCAGGGCACAGGAATCCACCGAATAGCAGTGTATAGCGCCAAGGTCAAAGATATCCTAACCTTACCAGGCCTACCCTAACTTAACCGAGCGTAGCGCAGCTCAACATAAGTTGCCGATACCATTATTTCTCAACACCCCAGGTTCGAGCAGAGTAAAGTAATGCAATCTAGAGCGCGGGCATCCATAGAATTGCAGTGCATAGCGCAAAGGTCGAAGATATCATATTATAACCTAGCCAAACGAAATGTATACATACGTTACCTAACTCAACCTAACATGCCGCGAACACTAACGCTGGCCTCCCCATGGACAAGCAAAATACCATCTGAATCTAACCAAACGTAACGTAGCGGAGCGTAATCTATATAAAACTAAGGAGTCGCAACCACCATAGCTGGCCTCCCCGGAGTCTAACACAACATACTATAGGAGGGTATAGAGCAAAAATCCGTAGAGATGATATGCATAGCAGGAGGGTCAATGCTATCAAAACATAACCCACACAAACGGAACCTAACCAAACATTGCAGAACAAAATATAACGACCCGAGACCACAATTACTGGCACCCACAGAGCAAAGCAGAATATACTCGCGCACAGTAGAGCGCTGGAATGCTACTCATAGCAGTGCGTAGCGAGGAAGTGAGAGCTATCATGTCCAAACATAGGATAGGGAGGCAAGCAATAGTGGCCACGGCGCTAAAGGCTTAGGTATGTTGCGTTCGGCTATGTCACGATTGGTTGTGTTACGGTAGGATAGCTTTGACTTGTGTGCTACGAACTACTCTTCCGTGGACTTCTGCGATCTGCTATATTCTAATATGTACCGCTTGGTTCTCACTGGTTCTCGGGAGGCCAGCAATGCTGCTAGAGGCATATCAGGTGGAGTTAGATTACGTTCGGTTAAGTCAGGCTATGTCTGGTAAGATTAGGAAAGCTTAGACTTTTCTGCCATACGCTGCAGTTGCGCTGATCTCTGCGCTCTACTGTGCTCTAGTATATTCCGTTGGCTCTATGCAGTGCAGCAATAATGGTCCCAGCACGTTAGGATGACTTAGGTTGCGTACGGTTGCGATACCTTAGTTACGGTTAGGTTAGGATAGCCTACACTCTCGTGCTATACACGGATATTCGGTGTATTCCTGTAATTTACTGTGGTCTAACATGCTCTGCTTTTCTCCGGGTATGCCAGAAATTGTAGCCGAGGCACTTTGGGTTGAGTTCAGTTGCGTTCGGTTAGTTTATGTTAGTTTGTGTTAGGCTTGGGTAGTGTTGACTTTAATGCTGCTCACTGCGATTCCATAGATTGCTGCGCTCTACTCCCCACTACTATATTCTGCTTGCCTCTGGGGACGCCAGCAATAGCGGTCGCGGCACGATAGATTGTGTTATGTTGCGTTTGGCTGTGCTAGGATTGCACAGGATGCAAGTTTGAAAAGTATAGCGCCGACTTTTGTGCTGAACATAGATATTAGGCGGATTCCTTCCTCACACACTGCTAGACGGTGGACTATCGCGCTCTACTCTCACCTAATATGTCCTGCTTCTCCCCGTGGACGCCAGAATTAGTGGCCTCGGCACGTAACGTTGAGCTACGTTACGTTTGGCTACGTTACGTTTGTCTAGGCTATGAAGGCACAGCTCTGAGTTTTGTGCTACACAATGGTATTCGGAGGATATCAGTGACCTACTGTACTCTATTATGTTCTGCTTTTCTCGGGGCATGCCAGCAGCAATGGTCTCGGCACGTTAGGTTCAGCTATGTTACGTTTGGTTTGGTTAGGACAGAATAGCTTCGACTCTTGTGCTATTCACGGCTACTCGATGGGTTCTGCGCTCTACAATGCTCTACTACGCCCTGCTTGGCTCTGAGGACGCCAGCAATATCTGCCGTGTAACGATTGCCGTGTTACGTGGCACTCCGTTGTGCTAGGGTGGGCCAAGTTTGAAAAGTATAGCGCCGACTTTTGTGCTGAACATAGATATTAGGCGGATTCCTTCCTCCTACTGTGCTCTTGTACGTTCTGCTTGGCTCTAGGGAGGCCAGCAATTGTGGTCGCGATACGTTTTGTTGAGTTAGTCTTCCTTTGGCTATGTTACATCAGTGTGGATTAGGTTTGTATAGCTTTGACTTTCCTGCTGTTCACTGCGATTCTATGGATTCCTGCGCTCAGCTCTCCTCTACTATATTTAGCTTGGCTCTGGCGAGGACAGCAATAGTGTTCGCGGCACGGTATGTTGTGTTGGGTTACGTTTGGTTATGTTACGACTGGTTACGTTAGGGCAAGGTAGATTTGGCTTTTGTGCTATACAATACCATTCGGTGGACTTCTGCGCTCTACTCAGCTCCCATATTTTCTGCTCGGCTCTGCAGATGCCTGCAATAGTGGTCTCGGCACGTAAGGTGGAGTTAGGCAACGCTTTGTCGGGTTAGGTTTGGTAAGTTTATGACAGGAGATATTCGACTTTTGTGCTATACACTGCAATGAGGTTTATTTCTGCGCGCTACTGTGATCTTGTATATTCTGCCTGGCTCTGTGGGGGGCGACAATATTGGTCTCGGTACGTGAGGTTGAAATATGCCGCGTTTGGCAATGCTACGATTGGCTAGGTTAGGATAGGGTGGCATTGACTCTTGTGCTATGCACTGCTATTCCGTGGATTTCTGCTCTCAACATTACTCTGCTGTTCTATGCTCGCTTCAGCGGTAACCAGCAATAGTGGCCGCGGTACGTTAGTTTGTGCTAGGTTACGTATTGTTCTTTTACGGTTGATTACGTTAAGATAGGGCAGCTTTGCCTTTCGTGCTATACACTGCCATTCAGTGTACTTCTGCGCTCTACTGTGCTCGAATGTGTTCTGCTTGGCACTGGGGAAGCCAGCATTAGTGGACGCGGCATGTTAGGTTTAGCTATTCAACGCTTGGTTTGTTTCGGTTGGGTGTGTCTATGTTAGTATACCTTCGACATTTGCGCTACACATTGCTATTTGGTGGCCTTCTACCCTCTACTCTGCTCTACCAAACCCTGCCTGACTCTGTAGAGGCGAGCAATACTGGTTTCGGCGCGTTAAGTTGAGGTAAGCTACCTTCGGTTATGTTACGTTTGGCTACTTGGGATAGGGTAGCACTCTACCCTCCTCTAATATGCTCTGCATGGCCATGGGGAGGGCAGCTGTGGCTGTCTCGGCAAGTTAAGGTGCGCTGTGTTACGGCTCTTCAGTGCGCTATCACATATCGCTTGTCTCTGTGGACGCCGGAAGTAATGCTCTCGGCACGTTGGATTGAGTTATGTTACGTTTGGTTAGGCTGGGATTGATTATGTTTGAACAAGACAGCTTTGACTTTTGTTCTATATTCTACTGTACGGGCGATATCAGCGTTGCATATTGCTCTGCTTTACGCTGCTCACCTCTCGTGAGGCCAGCAGCAGCGGTCGTCGCACGTCAGTCTGTGATACGTTACGTCTGCCTATGTTAAGTTTGGTTCGGTTAGGTTATGGTTGCTTTGACTTCTGTGCTACATGCTGCTATTCGGTGAATTTCTGCGCTCTACTATGATATAATATACTCTGCTCGGATCTCGGTGTGCCAGCAATAATGTTCGCGGCACGTTAGTTTGAGTTATGTTACGTTCGGTTGGGCTAGGTTAGGCAAAGTTTGGTTATTATCGCTTCGACTTTCGTGCTATACACTGTTACTCGGTGGATTCCTGCCCTCTACTGCGCGCTACTCTAATCTGTATGGCCCTGTGGAGGAAAGCAATTGTGGTCGCGACACGATATGTTGGGCTTTGTATGTCAGGCTAAGATATGTTAGCTAGGGTTAGGCTTTGGTATCTTTGACTTTTCTGCTGTAGACCTCGACTCTGTGGATTTCTGCGCTCTACTCGCCGCTAATTTGTTCTGCTTCGCCCTGGGGAGGCCAGCAATACTGGTGGCGGCACGTTAGATATAGTTTGGTTCCGTTTGGTAATGTTACGATTGGATAGGTTAGGATGGGATAGATATGACTTTTGAGCTATACACTGCTATTCGTTTGATTCCTACGCTCTACATTGTACTATTCCACTCTGCTCAACAGGCGGATGGCAGTAATTTTCGTCTCGTCACGTGAGGTCGAGTTATGCTACGTTTGGTTAGGTTATATTAATTCGGGTTAGGTCCGGATTGCTTTGACTTTCGTGGTATAAACTGTTGATAGGTGGACTTCTGCGCACTACTATGCTCTAGTGTGTTCTGCTTGACTGTGGAGAGGCCAGGAGTAGCGTCCTCGACACATTAGGCAGAGTTATGTTGCGTTTGGCTATGTTGAGTTTGCTATATTAGGGATAGAGTATCTTTGACTTTTGTGCTGTACACGGGTATTCCACGGATTTCTGCACTC
>NW_016909855.1:32531-47097 GCF_001483705.2 Eufriesea mexicana
TTAGGTTAGGTCAGCATAGGCTAGGATATCTTTGACTTTTGCGATTTAAGCAGCAATGCGGCGGTTTTCTGCGCTCTACATTGCCCAGCTATACTCTGTTAGACTCTGGGGAGGCCAGTAATAGTGATCCCGGCTTTTGAGTTTGATTTACGCTACGTTTGGTTATTTTAAGTTTGGTTATGTTTGGAGAAGATAGCATAGACCTTTGTGCTACACACTGCTATTCGGTGGACTTCTGGACTCTTCTGTGATCAGCAGGCTCTGCTTTGCTCTGGTGCGGCCAGAAATAGTTGCCACGGCGCGTTAGGTTTGGTTATGTTACGTCTGCCCAGGTTACGTATGTCTGGCTTAGGTTAGGATATCTCGGACTTCTGTGCTGTACACTGGATTGCGGCAGACTTCTGCGCTCCACTGGGCGCTGGTATATTCTGCTTGGCACTAGGGAGGGCAGAAATTGTGGTCTCGGCTCGTTCGGCTTACTTAGGCCACTTTGGCTAGGATAGGATGGGTCAGGTTAGGTTTCGACAAATTTGGCTCTTCTGCTACACGCTTCTGTTTCGATGCTCTTAGCGCTCTACCCTTCTCTAGCATATTCTGTTTGCGTCTGGGGTTTCCGGCAATAGTGGTCTCAACACGTTCGTTTAAGTTAGGATACGTCTGATTGTAGTACGTTTGGACAGGTAAGGAGAGGATAGCTTTGCCTTCTGAGGAATACACTGCTATTCGGTGCATTTCTTCGCTCTACTGTGCTCTGGCATGCTCTGCTTGGCATTGGGGATGGCCAAGAATAATGGTCCCGTCTCGTAAGGTTTAGTTAGTCTACGTTCTTTAGGCTAGGTTGCGTCCGGTGATGTTAGGATACCTAGGACGTTTGTGCTATTCGCTGCCTTTTCGCGGCTTTGTGCGCTCTGCTGTGCTCTGGTGTATTCTACTTGGCTCTGCGGAATCCATCAGTAGTGATCTCGGCCCGCTAGGTTAAGTTATGTTGCGGATGACCATATTACGCTTGGACAGGTTAGGATATGATAGCTGTGACTTTTGTGGTATGCATAGCCATACGTCGCATTTCTACTCTCTACATTGCTCTACTATGCTCTGCTTGACTCTGTGGAGGCCAGTAATAGTGTTCCCGACACGTTAGTTTTATTTAGGCTACATTAGGTTGTGTTACGTTTGGTTAGGTTTGGGGAGTATAGCTTTGACTTTCGCGCTATATACTGCTATTCGGCGGATTACTGCGCCCTAAATTGCACTGCTATACTCTGCTCGAATATGGGCTGGCCAGCAATAGTTGTCGTGACACGATAGGTTGAGTTATGTTTCGTTCGGTTAGGATAGGCTGGGCTATGTTTGGCTATGACGGCCTTGACCCCTGTGCCATGAACTGCTATTCGTTGGATTTCGGCGCTCTACTGTGCCCGAGTATATACTGCTTGGCACCGGGGTGACCAGAAACAGTTGTCTCGGATCGTGAACATTATCTACTCGACGCTTGCTTATGTTAGGTTAGGCCAGGTTGGATTAGGTTGTATTTGACTTATCTGCTATACGTTGTTATATGGTGGCTCTCTGCGCTCTACTGTGCTCTAGTGTATTCTGCTTGGCTTCGTGGAATCCAGCTATTGTGGTCTCGGAACGTCAGGTTACGTTTGGCTTCACTACGTTTGGATAAGTTATGACAGGGTACTATACACTTTTGAGCTATACACTGTTTTTTGGTGTATTTCTACTCTCTACATTGCTCTGCTATATTCCGATCGGCTCTGCGGAGTCCAGTAA
Source organism: Eufriesea mexicana (assembly GCF_001483705.2). Classification (NCBI taxonomy): domain Eukaryota; kingdom Metazoa; phylum Arthropoda; class Insecta; order Hymenoptera; family Apidae; genus Eufriesea; species Eufriesea mexicana. The sequence continues at coordinate 34,311 of NW_016909855.1, forward strand.
TAGTGGTCCCGACACATTAGTTTGATTTAGGCTACGTTTGGTTGTGCTACGCGTGGTTAGGTCTGGAGTGGATATCATGGACTTTTATGCTTTATACTGCTATTCGCTGGGCTTCTGCGTTACACTGTGCTCTCATATGCCCTGCTTGTCTCCGGGGTGCCAGAAATAGCGGTCGCAGCACGCTAGGTTTAGTTAGTTAATGTTCGGTCAGGTTATGTTCGGTTAAGATCACTAATGGTAGCTGTGACTTTCGTGATATACACAGTTATCCGGTGGACTTCCGCGCTCCACTGTGCTGTATCATATTCGGCGTATCTGTGTGGACACCAGCAATACTGTACGCGGCACATTAGTTTGTGCCATGTTCCGCTTGTTTTGGTTAGTTCAGAGAGGCTTGGTTAGCATAGATACGATATTTGTGCTACACACTGTTATTCTGTGGATTTCTGCGCTCTGCTCTTCTATATCTTGTTCAGCATGTGTCTGGGGACGGCCGCAACCGTGGTCGCGGCGCATTAGGTTGTGCTACGTTACTTTCGTTTAGGCTGGGTTGGTTTGGGTTTCGGTAGCATAACTTTGACTCTTCTCTAACACACTGCTTTCTACGGACTCCTACGCACTGAACTCGACTAATATTTTCTGCTTGGCTCTGTGGAGGCCATCAATAGTGGTCGTGGCACGTTAGGTTGAGTTTTGTTACGTTTGGCTATGCTAGGTTAGGATATGTTTGATAAGAGTAGCTTTGGCTTTAGTGCTATACGCGGCTGTTTTGTCGGTTTCTGCGTTCTACATAGATCTGGCATATTCTGCTTCGCTCTGGGGAGGCTAGATACTGTGGGCTCGGAACTTAGCTCGAGTGAGGTTACGTTTGTATAGATTCGGATAGATTGGGAGGGTGTCGATAGCTGCTACTCTTCCGCCATGCACTGCTAATATATGGGTTTCGGCGCGCCACTCTCCTCTAACATGTTCTGCTGTGCTCATTGGAGGCCAGTAACAGTAGTCGCGGCTAGTTGGTTAGAGTTATGTTACGCTAGGTTAGGTTAGGTTTGTTTGGGTTAGGTTATTATAGCTTTGATTTCTGAGCTGTACACTAGCAATCTATGGATTTCTGTGCTCTGCCCTCCTATAGTAAGTTCTGCTTGTCTCAGTGGAGCCCAAATATACTGTTCGCGACGCGATCTGTTGGCTTAGGTTACGTTTGGCCCGGATAAGTTAGGTTGTGTTAGTTTAAGGTTGCTTTGGCTCTTGCGCTACACACTGCTGCACTATGGATCACTGTCCTCCACTGTGCTCTACCATATTCTGTATTCCTGTGTGGAAGCTAGTAATAATGGTATCGGCAGGTTAGGTTGGGCTATGTTGCGATTGGTTCGGTTAGGTTAGGTTGGGCTAAGCTGGGGTATCTATGATTGTAGATTTGCCATCGGCACCACGGGAAGCCGCCCAAGTGCCTGATGCGCGTGGTGAACGACGTGGTCGAAGTACGGGACCGGATGAAATACCTAGGTCGCGTCCTCGATAGCCACGGGAATTTCGACGGAAATTTTCTCGCGTTGGAGTCACGCCGGGAAGGAATGACGGGGGCGCTGTTTCGGCTGCTGCCCAACCTGGGAGGGCCAGACGGGAGGGTGCGCCGCCTCTACACGAACCGTTTCGTTGAGGCGAAGGGTGCGAGAGTCCTTGATGACCGCCTGGCGAGCTCGGCTGAGGAAGCCGAGTAGCCGGCGGCACCCGGCGTTCGAGGCTGTGCTCCCCGTGCTGGATACATGGGGGCGCAGCGGCAGCCGGCACACTTTTCGCCTGACACAGGTGCTAGCCGGGCACGGGTGTTTCAGGGAGTACCTGTGTCGTATCGGGCGGGAAAATGTGACGCGGTGTTATCACTGCGGGGAAGGGCAAGCCACGGCGCAGCAAACGCTGAAGGAATGTCCGGCGTGGGATCGTGAGCGCCGGGTACTTTCTCGCGTGGTGGGTCGGGAACTTTCACTCTCCGTTGTCGTGGCGCGGATGACGGAGTGCTTAGGTGCGCGGCGTGCGGTGGCCTCCTTCTGCGAGGCGGTTATGCTACAGAAGGAGGCCGCGGAGAGAGCCCGTGAGCGTATCGCGCGCTCCTCGCGCGTAGGTCGGCGGAGGTTGCATGCGCGGCGCCGGAGGGCGGTGCGCACACTGCTGGATGTGTTAACGCGTTAGACCTCCGCTTTCACGCGCGACCATGTACCGACGGCCGGGGAGACCGTCTCTCTCTCACGTTGTAACCTAGGTCAGAGTGTCCGCGAGCTGGCGTGTGGGGGCTCGTCAGTTCGAGAGACCATGGTCAGGGCGCGCTACGTCACGTGATGGTCGCGCGGCGTACGCAGGGTATGCGTGCGTTGCTGCCGGTTGTATGTGTGTGTGTGTGTGTGTGTGTGTGTGTGTGTGTGTGTGTGTGTGTGTGTGTGTGTGTGTGTGTGCGTGCGTGCGTGCGTGCGTGCGTGCGTGCGTGCCTGCCTGTAATCGACCCGTCTCGCGCGCATGGGCATGATCGTTTCGGGTGCGATTTCCCGTCGCGCCTGGAGGGAACTGCGGCTGCATCGCGGGGGCGTCCTGGCAATTGCGTCGCCGCGAAGTCCAGGGCGCACCGAAATGCGAAGAGCTGGTCATCGTGGTGGTTTTAGTGGGTAAATATCCCACATAACCTCGCCCCCTCCCCTAAGGTGTGCGGGTATCTTTGGAAGATTTCCCCCACGTGAAAAAAGGGAATCTATGACTTCTGTGCTGTACGCTGATATTCTATAGATCTCTGCGCTCTGCTCTTCTCTAACATTTTCTGCTTGGCTTTGGTGAGGTGAGCAATATCGTTATCTTCACGTTAGGTTGAGTGAGATTGCGCTTCGTTATGTTGCCATTGGTTAGGATAGTTCAGGATAGCTTTGAATTTTGTGCTATACACTGGTAGTCGGTGGAATTCTGCGCTCTACTCTCCACTAATATGCTCTCCTCGGTTCAGTGGAGGCCAGCAGTAAAGGTCAATGCGCGTTAGGTTGATTTATGCTACGTTCGGTTGGGTTATGATAGGCTAATTTGGGTTAGGGTATCTTCATCTCTTGTGCTATAAACTGCAATGCGTCCGATTTCTGCCCTCTACACTCCTCTACCATGTTCTGCTTGGCTCTGGATAGGCCAGCAATAATAGTCGTGTCACGTTATGTTGAGTGATGCTACGTTTGGTAATGTTAGCATTGGATAGGTTAGGGTAGGTCACCTTCGACTTTTGCGCTTTGCAATGTAATGCGGTGGATTGCTGCGCTCTATTGTGCCCTACTATGCACTGTTTGGCTCTGGGGATGCCAGCAATAGTGTCCTCGGCACTTCACGTTGTGCTCAGTTACGTCCGCGTATGTTGGGTGTGATAAGGTTACGGTAGGGTAGCTTTGACTGTTGTGCTATACACAGCGATTCTATGGATATCTGCTATCCACTCTCCTCTAATACGTTCTGCTTAGCCCTGGGGAGGGCAGCAGTATAGGTCTCGCCACGTTAGGTTCAGTTAGGCTACGTTTGATTAGGTTAGGACAGGGTATCTTCGACTTTTGTGCTGTACACGGCTGTTCGGTGGCTTCCTGGGCTCCTCCGCGCTCTGACATGTTCTACGTGGCTCTTGGGAGTACAGCAATTGTGGTCTCGGCACGTTAGAATTAGTTTTGTTGTCTTTGGCTAGGTTACGTTAATCACACTTCGGATAGTATAGCTACCCTTACGTGCTATAAACTGTTATTTGGCGGACTCCTGCGCTCTACAGTGCTCTACTATATTCTGCTTGGGCCTGGCGGGGACAGCAGTAGCGTTCGCGGCACGTTATGTTGAGCTACTGAACGTTTGTGTGGGTTACATTAGCTTGGGTTAGGTTCCGACAACTTTGACTTTTCTGCTATACACTGCGATAACATGGTTTCTGTGCTCTACTCTCCTGCAATATGTTCCGCCCGGCTTTCAGGATGCCAGCCATATTTGTCCCGGCACGTTAAGTTTAGCTAGGTTAAGTTTGGTTAGTTTACGTTAGCGCGGGTTAGGTTTGGATAGCCCTGTCTTTTCTGCCATACACTGCGATTATATTGATTTGTGCGCTCTACTCTCCTTTAACATGTTCTGCTCGGCTGTGTGGTAGTCAGAGATATTTGTCACGGCAAGTTATGTTGCGATATGTTACGTTTGTTTATGTTACGATTTCCCATGTTAGCAGAGTATAGTTTTGTCCGTTTGATATACATTCCTTTTCGGTGCACTTCTGCGCTCTGCTGTGCTCCAGCATGCTCTGCTTGGCGCTGGATAGGCCAGCAGTTATGTTCTCTGCACGCTACGTTGTGGTAGGCTGCGTTCGGTTAGGTTAAGCTATGTCAGCTTGTGCAAGGATATCTTCGGCTCTTGTGCTATACATTGCAATGCCGTGGACTTGTGCATTTTACTGTCACCCCATATCTTCTGCTTGCGTCTAGGGAGGCCAGAAATAGCGTTCCCGGCACGTTAGGTTGTCTTATGTTACGTTTGGTTAGGTTAGGTTTTTTTTAGTTCGGTTAGGATAGCTTTGACTTTCGTGCTATACGCTACGTTTGACTCGGTTACAATTGTTTGTGCTCGGTACGGCTAGCTTTGACCTTTCTGATATACACTGGAATTCTATGGATTTCAGTGCCCCACTCTACCATAATATGATCTGCACAGCTCTCGGAAGGACATCAATTATGGTCTCAGCACCTCACATTGCGTTATGCTACGTTTGGTTAGGTTGCGCTAGTTCAGGTTATGGTAGGATATCTTCGACTTTCTTATTATACACTGCAATGCGGTGGACTTCTGCGCTCTACTGCGCTCTACTCTATTCCGCCTGGCCCTGGAGATTACAGCAACAGTGGTTTCGGCACGTAGGATTGTCTTATGTCGCGTTTGGTTAGGTTAGGCTATGCTAAGTTCGGTAAGGGCGGCTATGACTTTTGTGATATACACTGCAATGCGGTGGATTTCTGCGTTCTACTGTGCTCTGATATTTTCTGCTTGTCCCTGTGTATGCCAGCAATATTGATCGCAGCAAATTACTTTGAGATATGTTACGTTTGGTTTGGCTATGTTAGTATGTGTTAGGCCTGGATAGCTATGAATTTTCGTCTATACACTGCGTTTCTATGGATTTTTGAGCTCTGCTTTCCCCTAGTATGTTCTTCACGGCTCACGGGAGAACAGCAATTATGGTCTGGTCTCGTTGCATTACGTTAGGCTGGGATTGGGTGTGATTCGTTAGTTTGGGTTAGGTTTGGATATCTTTGATCTTCCTGCGTTATACAGTGATTCCATGGATCTCTGAGCAATACTCCACCAAGTGTGTGCTGCTTTGCTCCGACTAGGCAGGCTATAGTGTTCGCGGAATGTTAGGTAGCGTTAGGTTACGTTTGGTTCGTTACGTTTGATCAGGTTAGGGCAGGATAGAAACGACGTTTGTGCTGCGCACTGTTATTCGTTGGCTTTCTGCGCTCTTCTGTGCTGTAGTATCATCAGCTTACCACCTGGGAGTACAGCAATAGTGGTCTCGGCACGTTACGTTGGGCTATGTTACGCCTGGTTGGGTTACGTTAGACATATTTCGGACAGGATGGCAACCCTTTCGTGCTGATAGCTGTTATTCGGTGGATTTCTGCGCACTACTGTGCTCTACTACATTTTGCTTGGCCCTGAATGGGCAAACAATAGCGGCCGCAGCACGTTATGTTGAGCTACGCTACGTTTGGCTAGGTTGTTTTGGCATGGGTTAAGTTCGGATAGCTTTGGCTTTTCTGCTATATCCTGCGATCCTGTGGACATCCCTGCTCTACTCTCGTGTAATATGTTCTGCGCGACCCTGAGGAGGACAGAAATATTTGTCGCGGCACGTTAGATTGATCTAGGTTACGCTTGGTTATGTCAAGATTTTTCATTTTACGGTAGTGTAGCTTTGTCTTTCTTGCTACACACTGCTATTCGGTGCACTTCTACCCTCCACTGAGGTCCAGCATGTTCAGCTCGGCACTGGGCTGGCTGGCAATTACGGTCTCGGCAGGTTATTTTGGGTTAGGCTATGTTTGGTTAGGTTATGCTGGGTCAGGTTATGCTTCTGTATTTTCGAATTTTTGCTGTACACAGCAATGCGGTGGACTTCTGCGCTCTACTCTGCTCTGATACTTTCTGCTAGGCTCTGGGGAGGACATCAATGGTGGTATCGCCACGTCAGGTTGCGTTAGCTTACGTTTGGTAAGTTAAAATTTGTTTGGGCTAGATACGGGTAGTTTTGAGTTTTCCGCTCTTCATCGGGATTCTAAGGATTTCTGTGCCCTACTCTCCTCTAATATGTCCCGTTGGGCACTGGGAAGGCCAGAAATAGAGATCGCGGCACGTCAGGTGCAGTCAGGTTACGTTTGGCTTTGATACGATGGCTATGTTAGGATAGGATAGCTTTGGCTCTTGTGATAAACACTGCTGTTCGATGGATTTCGGCGCACTGTTTTGCTCTAATATTATCTGCTAGGCTCTGGGGTGGCCGGCAATGTAGGTCTCGGAACATAAAGACGAGTCATGTTACGTTCGGTTAGTGTAGGTTAGGCTATGTTCGGTAAGGTTTACTTTGTCTTTCGTACTAAATACATCTATTCGGAGGATTTCTGCGTTCTACTTTGTTCTACAATATACTGTCTGGCCCTGGCGGCGCCAGCAACAGTGGCCTCTGCAGGTTGGACTGAGTAATGTAACGATTGGTTGGGTTAGGTAAGGCTTATTTCGTTCTGTATAGCTTCGACCTTCGCGCTATACACTGTCATTCGGTATCTACTATGTTCTGCTTGGCCCTGGGTAGGCCAGCAATAGCGGTCGCTGCACGTTAGCTTGTGATATGTTACGTTTGGCTATGTTCCGATTTGTTATGTTAGGACAGGATAGCAACGGCTATTTTGCTACACGCCGCTATCCGATGCATTTCTTCGACTTACGGTTCTCTAATATTTTCTGCATTGCTATGGGGTGGCCAGCATTATAGGTCTCTGCACATGAAGACGAGTTGGGTTAGGAATGCTTAGTGTAGGTTGGGCTAAGTTCGGCATGGTTAGCTTTGTCTTTCGTGCTTAGTACTGCAATTCGGTGGATTTCTGCGGTCTACTTAGTTCTACTCTATACTGCTTGGCCATGGGGATGCCAGCAGTGGTGGTCCCGGCACGTTAGGTTTAGTTCGGTTACACTACGTTTCGCTACGTTTTGTTAGTTTAGGTAGCGTTAGGATTGTTAGGTGTCGAGACAGCAATTACTGGCCTTCCGGGAGCCAAGCGGAACACATTAGAGGAGAGTATGTTGCAGAAACCCATAGAATCGCAGTGTACAGCGGAAAAGTCGAAGCTACCCAAACCTAACCATAGCTAACCCAAGCAAGCGAAACCGATCTCAAACTAACATTGCGAGACCACCATTACTGGCCTCCACAGAGCCATGCAGAACATGCTAGACCACAGCGGAGCGCAGAAATCCACCGCATTCCAGTGTAGAGCTCAGAAGTCAGAGATATCCTATCCTAACCCAAACAAAGACAACCAAACCAAACGTAACCTAACACTACTTAACGCGACGCGGCCACCGTTTTCCGCCTCCCCAGATTAGAGTGTTCTAGAACTGAGTAGATGACAGCATCCGCGACGCTGCCGTCTAAAGCACAAAGTTATAGATAACCTAACCAAACCTGGCCGAACCTAGCCCACGCGAACGAAGCCTTACGCATCATATGATGCCGAGACCAATATTGCTGCCATTCCAAGAGCGAAGCTCCACATATCAGATAACAGTGGAGCACAGAAGTACACCAAATAGCAATGTATAGCACAAAAGTCGAAGCTACACTCTTCTAACTAAGCCAAACGTAACATAACCAAACGAAACCTAACACAATCTAACGTGGAGCAACCACTATTGCTGGCATCCCCAGATTCGAGCAGAGCATAGGAGAGCACAGCAGATCTCAGAAATCCACCGAATAACCGTATTTGCCGACAAAGACATAGCTATCCGAACCTAACCAAAACAAACATAGCACAACCGAAAGTAACATTACTGAACCTAACGTGCCGAGACCACTATTGCTGTCCTCCCCAGAGCAAAGCAGGGTCTCTTAGGGCACAGTATATCGCAGAAGTCCACCGAATGGCAGTACATAGCGCAAAAGTCAGTGATATCCTCTCCTACACTAACCGAATGTAACATAACCAAACGCAGCCTTACACTACCTTACGTGCCGAGACCACTATAGCTGAATACTTCAGGGCCATGCAGAACACACTAGAGCACAGTAGAGCGCAGAAATCCAGTGAATAGCAGTGAATAGCACAAAGGACAAAGCAATCGTAAGCAAAGTTAACCTAACCAAGCCAAACCGAACGTATCCTTAGTCAAACTATCGCGTCACGACCACTATTGCTGGCAACCCCAGCGTCGAGCAGACTATAGCACAGCAATATAGAGAGCAGAAATCAGCCGAATATCAGTGTACAGCGCAAAAGTCAAAGTGAGCCCCTCTTATCCAAACCGACCGTAACGTAGCCAAACGTAACATAATTCTACCCAGCGTGTCGCGACCACTATTGCTGGCCTTCACAGAGCCAAGCGGAACATAATACAGGAGGGTAATGAGCAAACACCCATAGAATCGCAGTGTGCAGCAGAATATTTGTAGCTATCTCGACATTAACATAGAAAACTTAACCCAGCCAAACGTAGCCTGCCTCGAAATAACATGGCGAGACTACTATTACTGGTTTCCCAAATCCATGCAGAGCATACTAGAGCACAGTGGATCGCGAAAGTACACTACATTACAGCGTACAGGACAGAAGTCAAAGATATCATAACCTATCCCAATCTAACCGAACCTAACCAAACGTTACCTAACCCAACCTAGCGTGTTTAGGCCACTATTGCTGACATCCACAGGGCCAAGCAGAATACACTAGGACACAGTAGATTGCAGAATGAGCCGAATTGCAGCTTAAGGCACAAAAGCCAAGGAAATCCTAACCAAGCCAGACGCAACCCAACCCAATAATGCGTAGCATAATCCAGCGTAACGCGCCGAGACCACAATTGCTGGCATTTCTGGAGGCAAGCTGAACATATCTGAGCAGAGAAGAGGCTAGAAGTCCACCCAATAGCAGTGCTATATATAGCGCAAAACTCAAAGCTATCCACTCATAGCCCTACCAATCGTAACATGACCATACGTAACATAACTCACCCTAACCAGCATCGACCACCATTTCTGTCCTCCTCAGAGCTAAGCAGAGCATATTAGAGCACAGTATATCGCAGCAGTCCACCGAATATCAGTATATAGCTCAAGAGTCAATGCTATCCTCTCCTACACTAACCAAACGTAATATAACCAAACGTAGCGTAAATCGAGCTAACGTGCCGGGACCACTATCACTGGCCACCCCAGAGTTGGATAGAGTATAGTAGAGCAATGTAGAGAGCAGGAATCCACCGAAAAGCAGAGTATAGCACAAATGTGAAAGATAACCTTTCCCAACACAAATAAATCTAACCTAACATAAGGTAACCTATCTCTACATTATGAGTCGCGGTTACTACTTCTCGCCTCCCCAGGTTAAAGCAGAGCATATTAGATCACAGCAGGGCGCAAAGGTCTACTGAAAAGCAATGTACAGTTCAAAAGTCAGAGATGTCCTTGCCTAACCTAACCAAACGTAGCATAACCGAACATAACGTAACTCCAACTAACCGCCCTACAACACTACTTCTGACCTCGCCAGAGCCATGTGAAAAATACTAGAGCACAGTAGATCACAGAAATCCGCGGCGTTGCAGTGAAAAGCACAAAGGTATAGATAACCTGACCAAACCTCTCCGAACCTAACCCAACCGAACGAAGCCAAACGCAGCATAAGGTGCCAAGGACACTGTTGATGGCCTACCCATAGCCAACCAGAAGAGACAAGAGCGCGGTAGAGCGCAGATGTCTACCGAAAGAAGTGTTTAGCACAAAGTCAGAGCTATGCTGTCCTAACTTAACCAACCGTAACGTAGACAAACGCAACTTAACCACACCAAACTTGCCTCGGCCACAATTGCTGGCCTCCCCAGAGCCGAGAAGAACGTAGTAGAGGAGAATAGTGCTCAGAAATCCATAGAACTGCAGTGCGTAGCAGTAAAGTCAAAGCCAAAATGGCCTAATCCAGACAAATGTAACCTAACGAAACGTAGCCTAACTAAACATAAGGTGCCGCTACCACTATTGCTGGCCTACCCCGGGCCAAGCAGAATATAGTAGAGCACAATATAGCGCAGACGTCCACTGAATATCAGTGTAGAGCACGAAAATCACAGCCGACATTACCGAACCTGACATAACCTAACTTAACAGAACGTAACATAGCGCAACCTACCGTGCAGAGACCACTACTGCTGGCCTACCCAGGGCAATGCAGAGCGCATTAGAGCACAGTGGAACGCAGAAGTGCATCGAATAGCAGTGTATAGCACGAAAGTCAACGGTGTCCTACACCAACATATACAACAGTCACATAACCAAGCGTAACCTACCTCAAGCCAACGCGCCTAGCCAACAGTTGGTGGCCACCCATGGGCCAAGCAGAATATATTAGAGCGCAGTAGAGAACAGACATTCACGTAATAACAGAGTAGAGCACGAAAGTCAAAGCTACCCAAACCGAACATTGCCTGACCTAACCTAACCGAACGTAACCTGAGTGAACCTAACGCGCAGAGACCACTATTGCTGGCACCCCAGATCCAATCATGGAATATAGTAGTGCTCACTAGAATGCAGGGATCCACCGAAAACAAGTGTATAGTACGAAAGTCAAAGGTATCCTGACCGAACATATCATAAACTAACCTAACCGAACGTAACATAACTCAACCTATCGTGTCTAGTCCCATATTGCCGGCAGCCCCAGAGTATATCAGAGAATATTACAGCAAAGTAGAGCGCAGAAATCCACCGAATATCAGTGTAAAGCACGAAAGTCAAAGCTACAATTACCAAACATAACACAACCTAACCAAACCGAATGTAACATAACTCAGCCTAACATGCCGAGGACACTATTGCTGTCTTCCCATGAACCAAGCAGAATATACCAAAGAATAGTAGAGCGCTGAAATGCGCCGCATTGCAGCGTATAGCACAAGAGTCAAAGACATCCAGACATTAGTTCAACTAACCTAAACTCTCCAAACGTATCCTAGCACAACGTAACGTACTGAGACCACTACCGCTAACGTCCACAAAGCCAAGTAGAACATACTATAACATAGTAGAGAGCAGAAATTCACGGAACAGCAGTGTATAGCGCAAGACTGGAAGCTACCCTATCCTTACCTAACCAAGCGTAAGGTAACCGAAGGTAACGCAAATCAGCCTAAAGTGAAGAAACTTCTACTGCTACCCTCCACAGAGCCGAGCAGGACATATTAGAGCAGAGTAGACCGCAGAAGTCAATGGTATAGCAGTGCATACCACAAAAGTCAGAACTACACTATCCTAACCTAACCAATAGGAACGTAACCTAACGTAATATAACCCAACCCAACGAGACGTGACCACTATTGCTGCATCACCAGAGCCAAGCAGGAAATATTAAAGCACAGTGGCTAACAGAAATCTACCCCATAGCAGAGTATAGCGAAAAAGTCAAAGCTAACCTATCCTAACCTAGCCAGTCTTAGCACAGCCAAACAGACCTAACTAACCCTAACGTGCCGCGACCGATATTGCTGGCCAACCCAGAGCCGAGAGGAACATAGTAGAGGAGAGCAGTGATCAGAAGTCCATAGAAGCGCAGTGTATAGCAGAAAAGTCAAAGTTATCCAAACCTAACCCAAACAAACAGAACCTAACCTAGCGTAGCCTAACTCAACCTAACGAGCCGCTATCGCTATTGCTAGCCTACAGAGGGCCAAGCAGGATATAGTAGAGCACAGTAGGGCGCAGGTATCCGCCGAATTACTGTGTATGGTATGAAGGTCGAAGCTATCCTAACCGTACCGAGCATAACCTAGCACAACCGAACGTAACCTTGCACAACCTAAGGCCCCGAGACAGGTATTGCTCGCCTCCCCAGGGTCAAGCAGAATACGCTAGAGCAGAGTAGAATGCAGATATTCGCAGAAAGCAGTGTACGGCACAAATGTCAAGGCTATCCTGCCCTGACGTAATCCAAACGTGACATAGCCGAACGTAACGTAACTGCACTTAACTTTCCACAGCCACTATTGCTGGCCGTCCCAGAGCCGAGCAGAGAGTACTAGAGGAGAGTCGTGCTCAGAAGTCCATAGAAGCTCAGTTTGCTGCAGAAGAGTCAAAGCTAAGGGGACCCTGACCAAACAAACTTATCCCAACCAAACGTAGCATAACTGTACCTAACTTTCCGCGACCACAATTGCTGGGCAACCCAGGACAAACAGAATAAGGGAGAGCAGAGTACAGCGCAGAAATACACCGAATAACAATGTATGGCACGAAAGCGCAGATACGCTGTAATAACGTGTCCAACCGTAAAGTAACCAAACGTAACATAACTCAACATAACCAGACGCGGCTTCTATTGCTGCAATCCCCAGAGTCAAGCAGAAGGTATTAGATGAGAGTAAAGCGCAGAAACCATAGATTCGCAGTGTACAGCGCAATAGTCAAAGCTACCGAGTCCTAACGAAGCCAAACGTAACATAACCGAGCGTAGCCGACGACAACCTAACGTGCAGTTGA
>NW_016909856.1:0-345 GCF_001483705.2 Eufriesea mexicana
AAACACCCACGATGGCCACCCCTTCGCATTTCGATGCACCATGGACTTCGCGGCGACGCAATTGCAGGACGCCCCCGCGACGCAACCACAGTTCCCTCCCGGCGCGACGGGTAATCGATCCAGAAACGATCATGTCCATGCGCTCGAGACGGGTTGTTTGCAGGCACACACACACACACAATCACACGCACACAACACGCATACCACCGCACCGCAACGCACGCATACCATGCGGACGCCGCGCGACCATCACGCGACGCCGCGCGCCCAGTCCACGGTCTCTCGAACAGACGGGCCCTCACACGTCAGCTCGTGGTCACCCTGACCTAGGTTACAACGGGAGAG
>NW_016909856.1:1775-2144 GCF_001483705.2 Eufriesea mexicana
CGCCAGCACCACTCCGCCACGGTCGACGGCAGCCTCCGACAGGGTACGAACGCGCTTGATCGCGTCGATCGTCGACAGACCATGCCGGAATCCGAACTGGCTGACACTGAGATCGGGACACACGTCCGTTGAATGCTCTCGGAGGCGGGCAGCTAGAACGCGCTCGAAGAGCTTGCCCGCCTCGTAGAGCAGGCATATCGGCTGATATGCCTTCGGAGAGTTCGGCGGCTTCCCCGGTTTCGGGATCAGCTCGACCCTCGCTCCCTTCCAACATGCCCGGAAGCGCTCGGTCCTGAGGCATCTGTCGAACAGCCGTCGCACAGGTCACCCCACGCTTCCAGAGCCAGTGCAAAGGCTCGGCCTGGGATG
>NW_016909857.1:0-595 GCF_001483705.2 Eufriesea mexicana
CTATAATCTGTTATAGCTTGGCGAATAGGTCGCATATCACCCTCAATCCAATGGCAAGTGCAGAAATCTACTCGCCTGAGAATGAGTCTAATCAGAATCTAGAAGCTGCCATAGCTTAGTGATTAGATCGCCTATCGCCTTCAATCTAATGGCAAGAACAGCCGTCTACTTGCCGGAGAAGGGGTCTATTCGAAATCTATAACCTGTCGTAGCTTGGAGAATAGATCTCCTAACGCCTTCAATCCAATGGCAAGTACAGCCATCTCCTTGCCGGATATTAAGTCTATTCAAAATCTATAACATGTTATAGCTTGGTGAATAGATCGCCTAATGCCTTCAACCCAATGGCAAGTACAGCCATCTACCTGCCAGAGAATAAGTATATTCAAAATCTATAAGCTGCCATGGCTTGGTGAGTATATCGCTTAACGCCTTCAATCCAAGGTCAAGTACAGCCATCTACTTGCTAGAGAATAGGTCTACTCAAAACCTATAATCCGTTATAGCCTGCAGAATAGGTCGCCTAATGCCATCAACCAATGGCAAGTACAGCTATCTACTTGCCAGAGAATAGGTCTATTCAAAATCTATAACC
>NW_016909858.1:0-3518 GCF_001483705.2 Eufriesea mexicana
TGTTTGCAGAATTTAGCCCTGATAGTATTGTTCTTTGCAACGAAAAATTTTGTTACAGAGATTAGAATCTTTTATCATTTGGTGGAGTGGCAAAGGAAGATGAAGAAGAATCTGTGATATTAAATAAAAAGTTTACGGGTAAAGGCAAATCAGCTCATGAACATTTAACTGATCCAAAATTAAGCTCACAATCTGCTATTGGACCACCTGGACTAGCAAATAAATAAAGGAAGAAAGGCCGCAGTAGTGATTGGGAATGTGAGGACCAAGTAAAAACTCATGAAGAATTAGAAGTTGTAAAGAAAGAGAAAGAGTTAGTTTATTGTTTATATTATGACTATGTTATAGAAAGTAGGAATTTTTATTGACTGTCTCTTATATTTATATTTTCAGAGCAATGAAGAAATGAAGGAAAGGATAAAAAATACATTGAGAGATACAAAAAAGGAACCGAAGAATGTACAAAATTATAAAATAGATGATGTTGAAGATGATAAGGGTATAAAGGAAAATGAATAGGGAATAAAAAACTCCTTATCAGGTTTAGCACAAGAGAAAGCCGAGGAGATGCACGATAAGAGATTTCAAGAATTAACAGGATAACTCATGTATTCGAAAAGAATCATTTATCATATGTCTATGAACATTGTATATACATATATATATATGGCCATTATAATGATAATTATTACGTGATATGTATTACGAAACATCTTTTTCTCGCAACGATTCGTGGTACGGACATCTACTCAGATTCTAATGTTTATATGTCATTACTTATTATGTCATTAACAGTTAACATGTATATGTGAAACTTTCAACGTGAATAAGAAGTACTTTAACATATAACCATGGCAGTTTCATTTTCTTTTTACCAGGAACAAAAGTACGCATTTTGATCAGTGACTTCATGTTCAACCGGCTATTAAGAGAGTAAAAAAAACGAAGAAAAATGTGTTATACTTATTTATGTCCTTTTATTGTTTTGATTCACCCGCCCAACGGGTCACCTGGTTTTTAATTCGGCAGTTTCGATCAGCGCCATCTATGATTTGGGCTCAAAAAGCAGGAAAGTGATAGGAATATAGAATAGGCAAGGAGGTCGACGAACTGCTGGTCACGTGATAGACAAGGACAGAGTGAGGTTAGAAAAGGATAAAATGGCCCAGGCAATGAAAAATTATTAATTACTCAATTTGTGTATCTAATTTGTGAACTTTTATAATTTCATTGCAAAGCTGGAACTTCAGGCTACATTCTTATTTAATTTTCGTGCAGAATTTAACTCTAAATTGTTAGTTATTAATTTTTGTTTGATGGCGTCTATGATTTCGTAACGACGACCATCACGACCTTCCGTGAAAATATTTATTACTAAACGAGACTAGAAGCAAAATGTGACCAAAAGTTATATGGGAAGATTCGCAAGATTATTGTCTTTCTAACGAGTGCATAAAGTTTCATAAATTAATTGCGTAGAGGATAGTAATTAATGAAAAACCAATGGCGTCTTCGACAACAATTCAAACACTGCGTAGAAGAATAATTAATTATAAATTAAGTAGGAACAAATCTATATCGAAAAGTATATTGGAAAGTTGCTGAAGGATCTGCCTTTACGATGTAATTATAAAAGTTCATAAATTATTCGCAGGAAATGAGTAATTAATTAATCTTTTAATAAAAATACAAAAAGGAACAGTCAGCGCCGCCTATAGTTTTGTACAGGAACTAACGGAGCACAAGCTTCCAGATAAAAATTATAGACGGCGCTGACTGTTCCTTTTTGTATTTTTATGAAAAGATTAATTAATTACTCATTTCCTGCGAATAATTTATGAACTTTTATAATTGCATCGTAAAGGCAGATCCTTCAAGAACTTTCCAATATATTTTTCGATATAGATTTGTCCCTAATTAATTTATTATTAATTATTATTCTACGCAGTGTTTGAATTGTTGTCGAAGACGCCATTGGTTTTTCATTAATTACTATCCTCTACGCAATTAATTTATGAAACTTTATGCACTCGATAGAAAGACAATGTCCTTGCGAATCTTCTCATATAACTTTTGATCACATTTTGCTTCTAGTTTCGTTTAGTAATAAATATTTTCACGGAAGGTCGTGATGGTCGTCGTTACGAAATCATAGACGCCATAAAGCAAAAATTAATAACTAACAATTTAGAGTTAAATTCTGCACGAAAATTAAATAAGAATGTAGCCTGAAGTTCCAGCTTTGCAATGAAATTATAAAAGTTCACAAATTAGTTACACAAATTGAGTAATTAATAATTTTTCATTGCCTGGGCCATTTTATCCTTTTCTAACCTCACTCTGTCCTTGTCTATCACGTGACCAGCAGTTCGTCGACCTCCTTGCCTATTCTATATTCCTATCACTTTCCTGATTTTTGAGCCCAAATCATAGATGGCGCTGATCGAAACTGCCGAATGAAAACCACTTGACCCGTTGGGCGGGAGAAACAAAACAATAAATGAACATAAATAAGTCTAACACATTTTTCTTCCTTTTTCTTACTCTTTTATTAGCCCGTTGAACATGAAGTCACAGATGAATATGCGTGGCTTTGTTCTTGGCAAAAAGAAAATGAAACTACGGTGGTTATATGTTAAAGTACTTTTTATTCATTTTTAAAGTTTTACATATACATGTGAATTGTTAACGACATAATAAACAATGACATATAGACATTAGAATTTGAGTACATGTCCGTATCACGGATCGTTACGAGAAAAAAATGTTTCGTAATACATATCACGTAATAATTATCATTATAATGACCATATATATATGTACAATATTTATAGACATATGATAAATGACTCTATTCGAATACATGAGTTATCCTAATAATTCTTGATATCTCTTATCGTGTCTCGGCTTTCTCTTGTGCCAAACCTCATAAGGAGTTTTTTTATTCCCTATTCATTTTCCTTTATACCCTTATCATCTTCAACATACTCTATTTTACAATTTTGTACTTTCTTCGGTTCCTTTTTTGTATCTCTCAATGTATTTTTTATCTTTTTCTTCATTGCTCTGAAAATATAAATATAAGAGACAGTCAATAAAAATTCCTACTTTCTATAACATAGTCATAATATAAACAATAAACTAACTCTTTCTCTTTCTTTACAACTTCTAATTCTTCATGAGTTTTTACTTGGTCCTCACATTCCCAATCACTACTGCGGCCTTTCTTCCTTTATTTATTTGCAAGTCCAGATGGTTCAACAGCTGGTTGTGAGCTTAATCTTGGATCAGTTAAATGATCATGAGCTGATTTGCCTTTACCCGTAAACTTTTTATTTAATATCACAGATTCTTCTTCATCTTCCTTTGCTTCTTCACCAAATGATAAAAGATTGAAATCTCTGTGACAAAATTTTTCGTTGCAAAGAACAATACTATCAGGGCTAAATTCTGCAAACATATATGATTTTTACTTTACTGCTGCTGTTTTAGTTTTTTAACTGTCCTTTACTTCTTCA
>NW_016909858.1:4568-8542 GCF_001483705.2 Eufriesea mexicana
TTATTATTGCGTTGTAAAGGCGTACCTTTGCATATTTGTCGTCTGCCAGGTAAAGAAATGAATGCTGTTTGTCTAATTAAAACCGCTGTTTCGGCTGAATTTATTAAAGAATGTAGAAAACTTTATGATTTTATTTATTAAAATAAACTAAAATATACTAAGTGCACGTAACCAGAGTTAGTAAACTATTTGCGAAACTATTTCAAAGTCATAGATGGCGCTGATCGCAGGCGGTAAAATTTTTATTCGAACTGGATACTGGATATCAATTCGACAGTAGAAAATTAATAAATTGCCAAGTTTTTGTAATTAATTCATGAAAATTTATAGCTGCACAGCAAAGTTGGAATTATAGGCAACATTCTTATAGGATGTTTAATTTAATCATTAATACTTACATGAGCGATAGGTTTTGTATTTCCTGTAGTAAATAAGATTGCTATAGAAAAGTATTTTTCTTGCATAATATTCTTATTATTTTGTAATAAATATACACTAGCATAAGAAAGCGTAAAAAATAAATTATTTTATTCAGAAATTTTATTTACAATTTTTTCAAAGACGAAGAATGAACACAATTAAAAATAGATTAAAAAACTACCAACTATGGGACGAGAATCGAACCACGGTCCATTACCACAGGAATATTCAATCTATCGCTTTTAGGCCACGGCTGCACTTGTAAAATGATGGAAATAAATCTGTAATTACGAAAGTAATGAAATTTTAATCGTAAATATCTCAGAAACTATTGAGTAGTTGCCGCTATAATGATATATTTTCTTAAACTGCATGACGATATCTACAAACCTGCAGAGTATCAACTAAATCGGTGACCCGAAGCACTTGCATTCTCCGTGTTAGCTTAATAAAGTAAAGAATGTATCGCAAGTAAGAGAAGGTACGTAAGAAAGGTAAGTAAGGTAAGTATAAGGTAAAAAATAAAGAATGTATCGCAAGTAAGAGAAGGTACGTAAGAAAGGTAAGTAAGGTAAGTATAAGGTAAGTAAAATAATAAAAATCTACTGCAAAGTAGGAAAAGAATTGTCCAGGGAATTCTTGGAAATGACGTCATTTCTTGGAATTATCCGAACGAGCAACCTCTTATCGTGTCATGTTATCCTGATACAAAGTTGTAATCTATCGCTTTTAGGCCACGGCTGCACTTGTAAAATGATGGAAATAAATCTGTAATTACGAAAGTAATGAAATTTTAATCGTAAATATCTCAGAAACTATTGAGTAGTTGCCGCTATAATGATATATTTTCTTAAACTGCATGACGATATTTACAAACCTGCAGAGTATCAACTAAATCGGTGACCCGAAGCACTTGCACTCTCCTTGTAAATAAAGAATGTATCGCAAGTAAGAGAAGGTACGTAAGAAAGGTAAGTAAGGTAAGTATAAGGTAAGTAAAATAATAAAAATCTACTGCAAAGTAGGAAAAGAATTGTCCAGGGAATTCTTGGAAATGACGTCATTTCTTGGAATTATCCGAACGAGCAACCTCTTATCGTGTCATGTTATCCTGATACAAAGTTGTAAAATCGGGCGAAAATTGTACGGTTAGGCTGAAAAAGTATTGTTCGAGAGTTCTAGGAAATGACGTCATTTCTTGAAATTGTCTCGGCGAGCAACCTCCTTTCATGTCATGTTATCCGGATACAAACTCGCGAAATCAGCCGAAAATATTACGGCGAGGCTACAAAAGTATTGTCCGAGAATTCTTTGAAATGACGTCATTTCTTGGAACCGTCTCGGCGAGCGACCACCTATCATATTATGTTATCCTACTACAAAGTCGCGAAATCGGTCGAAAAATTCTGGCCGAAGCCGCAAAAGTATCGCTCTAGAATTCTAGGAAATGATGTCATTTCTTAGAATTGTTTCGTCGAGCGACCTCCTGTCATGTTATGTTATCCTGATACAAAATCACAAAATCGCCCGAAAAATATACGGCCAGGCTACAGAAGCGTTGCCCGAAAATTCTTGGAAGTGACATAATTTCTTGGAATTGTCTCGACGAGCGATCTCCTATCATCTTATGTTATCCTAATACAAAGTCGCGAAATCGGTGAAAAATTTTACGGCCGAGCTGCGAAGGTATTGTCCACAGAAGCGGTAAAAGTTTTGTCCAGTGGCGGCAAAAGTATTGTCTTCCGAAGCGGCAAAAGTTTTGTCCAGTGGCGGCAAAAGTATTGTCAAGAAACGGCAAAAGTATTGTCCACCGAAGCGGCAAAAGAATTGTCCAGAATCGGCAAAAGTATTGTCCACCGAAGCGGCAAAAGAATTGTCCAGAAACGGCAAAAGTATTGTCCACCGAAGCGGCAAAAGAATTGTCCAGAAACGGCAAAAGCATTGTCCACCGAAGCGGTAAAAGTATTGTCCATGTAGGTTGTAAAAGTATTGTCCTTGTGACAAGGACAGCAGGCGACTAGAAAAGGATGGATGCATCGGCAATTGGAAAATTTGACAAATTACTCGATTTCTGCGAATAATTTATGAACTTTCATAATTGGATCAGACAGATGGCTCTTTGGGCAACATTCTTATGCAATTTATGCACAAAATTTGATGGTATTTAATTTGTTATTAATAATTACTTGAGTGCGTCCGCGATTTCACACCAACGATCGGCACGATTGTCTATGAAAATAATTAATTATGAATAAAAAAAGAAGTATAATACGAACAAAAATCATATGAGAATATTCCCAAGGATGTTGTTTATACAATGTGCGCATGTAATTTATAAATTGATTGCATAGAAGATAGTAATTAATAATAAACCAATAATATCTTCGACTCAGTTCGAACATTCGGAGAATAATTACCTGTAATTAATTAATTAGGAAGAAATTAATATAGAAAATTATATTAAAAAGTTTGTAAAGGACGCGCCTTTACGATGCAAGTATAAAAATTCATCAATTAATCTCAGAAATTGTGTAATTTGTTAATTTCCTAAAAATTTAGGAAACTGAGGTAGGTACCACCCATGACTTTGCTCTGGAAGTTTGTGCTCCGTTAGCGCCAATTTTGATTTTTCACTGGAAGGCAAGCTTCCAGTGTAAAATTATAGATAGATTAATTTATCAACTTTTATACTTGTATTGGAAAGGTACGTCCTTTACGAACATTCTAATATAATTTTGAATATTCATTTCTTCCAAATTAATTAGTTACGTGCATTTATTTTCCAGAGTGTTCCAACTGATGTCGGTAATACTATTGGTTTTCCATTAATTACAATCTTCTATGCAACTAATTTACAAATTATATGTGCATATTATAAAATTAAAATCCTTGGGAATATTCCCATATGATTTTTGCTCGTATTTTACTACTAGTCTTGTTCACAATTTTTTATTTTGATGGACAATCCTGCCGACCGTTGCTGTGAAATCCCGGATGCAGTCGAGTAACTAATAATAATAAATTGTTTAGCACCAAATTATATGCAAAAATTGCATAAGAATGTTGCCCAAAGATCCAGCTTTGCGATCCAACTATAAAAGTTCATAAATTAATCGTCGAAATTGAGTAATTTGTTAATTTCGTACTATCAAAGTATCTGTCATGCAAATTTCGCCAAATCTGTGACTTCAAAGTTCAAATGGAACAGTGAAAATTCACAAGAGATAGGACATATGTTATACGTTGTGCGTAACTCTTAGCTTGACATCGTTTCCCAAAGGAGAACGATATCAATTACCAGGTCTCACCACGTGGAGGTGGCTACGCATCGAGACCCGACATGCGCCCTAGTGGCGCAGCCTGCTGGTGCTACCTGTATCAAAGGTACCCTAATCTAACTTGGAGCGAATTAAGTTAAAATGACTCTACTGACACTTTATTACATTTTGTGTCTTACAAAAGGGGTTTCGGTTCGGTATACTGAAACTCTACTGTCGC
Source organism: Eufriesea mexicana (assembly GCF_001483705.2). NCBI lineage: Eukaryota > Metazoa > Arthropoda > Insecta > Hymenoptera > Apidae > Eufriesea > Eufriesea mexicana. The sequence continues at coordinate 8,487 of NW_016909858.1, forward strand.
AACGCTAAGATATTTTCAAGTTCCCATAAAAATAGGGAATGAAATATCAAACACGC